>NW_027423263.1:42500-45000 GCF_048934315.1 Petromyzon marinus
CTCTAACACACACAGACACACACACACTCTAACACACACAGACACACACACACACTCTAACACACACAGACACACACACACTAACACACACAGACACACACACACTCTAACACACACAGACACACACACACTAACACACACAGACACACACACACTCTAACACACCAACACACAGACACACACGCTCTAACACACACAGACACACACACACTCTAACACACCAACACACAGACACTCACACACACAGACACACAGACACACACACTAACACACACAGACACACACACACTAACACACACTAACACACACAGACACACACACACTCTAACACACCAACACACAGACACACACACACAGACACACACACACTCTAACACACACAGACACACACACACTAACACACACAGACACACACACACTAACACACACAGACACACACACACTCTAACACACACAGACACACACACACTCTAACACACACAGACACACACACACTCTAACACACACAGACACACACACACTCTAACACACCAACACACAGACACACACACACACAGACACACAGACACACACACTCTAACACACCAACACACAGACACTCACACACACAGACACACACACACTAACAACAACCGCCATTCGCCACTAAGTGGCGGAGACGTCACCACGACGCTTGTGCCAGGCTATGTGCACCCTGAGGCCACGTGAAGTGTCGAACGCCCGCTGGCAGGAGGTCACGGGGCAGACCCAGCAGGTGTACCACCTGTGCCCCCTCCACCTCCTCCACCCCCACCCCCTCCACCCCACCTCCTCCACCCCCACCTCCTCGCCCACCCCCACCTCCTCCACCCCTTCCACCTCCTCTACCTCCACCTCCTCCAACCCCACCCACTCCACCTCCGGATCCACCTCCTCCACCCCCACCGAGGAGGTGAGCTGATGATGATGATAACGATGATGACGTCACCGGCACTCTGCAGGGAGGCGAGTGACGTGAGCGACGAGGTGATGACGTCACCGGCACTCTGCAGGGAGGCGAGTGACGTGAGCGAGGAGGTGATGACGTGAGCGAGGAGGTGATGACGTCACCTGCACCCTGCAGGGACGTGAGTGACGTGAGCAAGGAGGTGATGACGTCACCTGCACTCTGCAGGGACGTGAGCGAGGTGATGACGTCACCTGCACTCTGCAGGGAGGCGAGTGACGTGAGCGAGGAGGTGATGACGTGAGCGAGGAGGTGATGACGTCACCAGCTCTCTGCAGGGAGGCGAGTGACGTGAGCGACGAGGTGATGACGTGAGCGAGGAGGTGATGACGTCACCAGCACTCTGCAGGGAGGTGAGTGACGTGAGCGAGGAGGTGATGACGTCACCAGCACTCTGCAGGGAGGCGAGTGACGTGAGCGAGGAGGTGATGATGTGAGCGAGGAGGTGATGACGTCACCTGCATCCTGCAGGGAGGTGAGCGAGGAGGTGAGCGAGGAGGTGAGCGAGGAGGTGAGCTCACGGTGACGATGATGATGTCGTCACCTGGACTCCGCAGGGAGGTGAGGAAGGAGGTGAGCGACGAGGTGGATGGCGACGAGGTGGAGGAGTGGGACGCCACTTGACCCATCCCCTGCTCCATGTAGCGCTCCACAAATCCAAGCAGCTGTGACAACGCGGGGGTCACACGGGGGTCACGCGGGGGTCACGCGGGGGTCACGCGGGGGTCACGCGGGGGTCGCTAGGGAGTCGCTAGGGAGTCGCGAGGGGGTTGTTGCTAGGGGGTTGTCGCTAGGGGGTTGTCGCTAGGGGGTTGTCGCTAGGGGATTGTCGCTAGGGGGTTGTTGCTAGGGGGTTGTCGCTAGGGGGTTGTTGCTAGGTGGTTGTCGCTAGGGGGTTGTTGCTAGGGGGTTGTTGCTAGGGGGTTGTTGCTAGGGGGTTGTCGCTAGGGGGTTGTTGCTAGGGGGTTGTTGCTAGGTGGTTGTCGCTAGGGGGTTGTTGTTAGGAGGTTGTTGCGAGGGGGTTGTTGCTAGGGGTTGTTGCTAGGGGGTTGTTGCTAGGGGGTTGTTGCTAGGGGGTTGTCGCTAGGGGGTTGTTGCTAGGGGGTTGTTGCTAGGTGGTTGTCGCTAGGGGGTTGTTGTTAGGAGGTTGTTGCGAGGGGGTTGTTGCTAGGGGTTGTTGCTAGGGGGTTGTTGCTAGGGGGTTGTTGCTAGGGGGTTGTTGCTAGGGGGTTGTCGCTAGGGGGTTGTTGCTAGGGGGTTGTTGCTAGGGGGTTGTTGCTAGGGGGTTGTTGCTAGGGGGTTGTTGCTAGGGGGTACCTTGTGGCCGACTTTGCTCTTCTCACAGTAGCGGTGGACCTGGTGTGGGGGGTAGAGACAACGCCATCATCACCATCACCCCCATCACCATCACCACCATCACTACCACCACCACCATCACCACTAACAGCATCACCACCACCCCCATCACCACTACCATCACCACCATCACTACCACCACCACCATCACCACTAACA
>NW_027423263.1:50000-74547 GCF_048934315.1 Petromyzon marinus
AACCCAGTGACTCAGTAACCCAGTGACCCAGTGACTCAGTAACCCAGTAATCCAGTGACCCAGCAACCCAGCAACCCAGTAACCCAGTGACTCAGTGACCCAGTGACTCAGTAACAGTGACCCCGTGACCCAGTGACCCAGCAACCCAGTGACTCAGTAACCCAGTGACCCAGTAACCCGGTGACCCAGTGATCCGGTGACCCGCTGACCTGAGATCCGGTGACGCGGGCGCTGTGTATGTCCGTGATGGTGTCCACCAGGTTGTGAGCTTCGTCAATCACCACCACCTGCCCCGCCAGGCGGGCGCCCGCCGCTCGCCGCGCGGCCGCGTTCAGCAGCGTGTGGTAGGGCAGCACCACCACCTGCGGCGGCACAACCACCACAACCACCACCACTACCATCACCACCACCACAACCACCACCACCACCACCACCACCACGTACAGCGGCACAACCACCACCACCACCACGTACAGCGGCACAACCAACACCACCACCACCACCACCACCTGCGGCGGCACAACCACCACCACCACCATCACCACCACCACCACAACCACCACCACCACGTACAGCGGCACAACCACCACCACCACCACCACGTACAGCAGCACAACCACCACCACCACCACCATCACCACCACCACCACCACCATCACCACCACCACGTACAGCGGCACAACCAACACCACCACCACCATGTACAGCGGCACAACCAACACCACCACCACCATGTACAGCGGCACAACCAACACCACCACCACCACGTACAGCGGCACAACCAACACCACCACCACGTACAGCGGCACAACCAACACCACCACCACCACCACGTACAGCGGCACAACCAACACCACCACCACCACGTACAGCGGCACAACCAACACCACCACCACCACCACGTACAGCGGCACAACCAACACCACCACCATCACGTACAGCGGCACAACCACCACCACCACGTACAGTGGCACAACCACCACCACCACGTACAGCGGCACAACCAACACCACCACCACCACGTACAGCGGCACAACCAACACCACCACCACGTACAGCGGCACAACCAACACCACCACCACCACCACGTACAGCGGCACAACCAACACCACCACCACCACGTACAGCGGCACAACCAACACCACCACCACCACCACGTACAGCGGCACAACCAACACCACCACCATCACGTACAGCGGCACAACCACCACCACCACGTACAGTGGCACAACCACCACCACCACGTACAGCGGCACAACCAACACCACCACGTACAGCGACACAACCACCACCACCTGCGGTGGCACAACCACCACCACCACCACCACGTACAGTGGCACAACCACCACCACCACCACCACGTACAGTGGCATAACCACCACCACCACCACCACCACGTACAGCGGCACAACCACCACCACCACCACGTACAGCGACACAACCACCACCACCACGTACAGCAGCACAACCACCACCACCACCACGTACAGTGGCACAACCACCACCACCACCACCACGTACAGCAGCACAACCACCACCACCACGTATGGCGGCACAACCACCACCAAGTACAGCGGCACAACCACCACCACCAAGTACAGCGGCACAACCACCACCACCACGTACAGCGACACAACCACCACCACCACGTACAGCAGCACAACCACCACCACCACGTACGGTGGCACAACCACCACCACGTACAGCGGCACAACCACCACCACGTACAGCGGCACAACAACCACCACCACCTGCGGCGGCACAACCACCACCACGTACAGCGGCACAACCACCGCTCACTCATTCAGCCACCCTCTCACTCAACCACTCACTCACCCACTCACTCACCCACCCACCCACCCCCCGCCCACTCATTCACCCACTCACCAACCAACTCATCCACTCACCAACCCACACACACACACACCTCCGCCGATGGCAGGGCTGCCCTGCCCCCGTAGTAAGGGCAGCCTCCCAGGCGTTTCCCGAGTGCGGCGAGCTCCTCAATGTCGGCGGGGCGAGACAGCGCCGCCTGGGAAACTTCCCACACCGAGCTGGGGGCCCGGTAGGGGCAGGGGCCGCTCACCGCGGCACCACCGCCTCTCCTCCTCCTCCTCTTCTTATCGCTCAAACACCCCTCTTCCTGAGGCGCCCGTGTCTCACCTGTGCGTGTGAGAGTGGGGGATAGAGTGGGTTTAGTGCGGGTTTAGTGTGGGTTTAGTGTGGGTGTAAGAGTGGGTTTAGTGTGGGTTTAGTGTGGGTTTAGTGTGGGTGTAAGAGTGGTTTATAGTGGGTTTAGTGTGGGTTTAGTGTGGGTTTAGTGTGGGTGTAAGAGTGGGTTTAGTGTGGGTGTAAGAGTGGTTTATAGTGGGTGTAAGAGTGGTTTATAGTGGGTGTAAGAGTGGTTTATAGTGGGTTTAGTGTGGGTTTAGTGTGGGTTTAGTGTGGGTGTAAGAGTGGGTTTAGTGTGGGTGCAAGAGTGGGTTTAGTGTGGGTGTAAGAGTGGTTTATATGGGTTTAGTGTGGGTGTAAGAGTGGTTTATAGTGGGTTTAGTGTGGGTGTAAGAGTGGTTTATAGTGGGTTTAGTGTGGGTGTAAGAGTGGTTTATAGTGGGTTTAGTGTGGGTGTAAGAGTGGTTTATAGTGGGTTTAGTGTGGGTGTAAGAGTGGTTTATATGGGTTTAGTGAGGGTGTAAGAGTGGTTTATATGGGTTTAGTGTGGGTGTAAGAGTGGTTTATAGTGGGTTTAGTGTGGGTGTAAGAGTGGTTTATAGTGAGTTTAGTGTGGGTGTAAGAGTGGTTTATAGTGGGTTTAGTGTGGGTGTAAGAGTGGTTTATAGTGGGTTTAGTGTGGGTGTAAGAGTGGTTTATAGTGAGTTTAGTGTGGGTGTAAGAGTGGTTTATAGTGGGTTTAGTGTGGGTGTAAGAGTGGTTCATAGTGGGTCTAGTGTGGGTGTAAGAGTGGTTTATAGTGGGTCTAGTGTGGGTGTAAGAGTGGTTTATAGTGGGTTTAGTGTGGGTGTAAGAGTGGTTTATAGTGGGTTTAGTGTGGGTGTAAGAGTGGTTTATAGTGGGTTTAGTGTGGGTGTAAGAGTGGTTCATAGTGGGTCTAGTGTGGGTGTAAGAGTGGTTTATAGTGGGTCTAGTGTGGGTGTAAGAGTGGTTTATAGTGGGTTTAGTGTGGGTGTAAGAGTGGTTTATAGTGGGTTTAGTGTGGGTGTAAGAGTGGTTTATAGTGGGTCTAGTGTGGGTGTAAGAGTGGTTTATAGTGGGTCTAGTGTGGGTGTAAGAGTGGTTTATAGTGGGTCTAGTGTGGGTGTAAGAGTGGTTTATATGGGTTTAGTGTGGGTGTAAGAGTGGTTTTAAGAGTGGGTCTCTATGAGTTTATAGTGGGTCTAGGGGTTTGGTTTTAGTGTTAGGGTACAGGGCTAGAGTCTAGGGTCTAGTGTAAGGGTACAAGGCTAGAGTCTAGGTTTAGTGTTAGGGTACAAGGCTAGAGTCTAGGTTTAGTCTTAGGGTACAAGGCTAGAGTCTAGGTCTAGTGTTAGGGTACAGGGCTAGAGTCTAGGTTTAGTCTTAGGTTACAAGGCTAGAGTCTAGGTCTAGTGTTGAGTCACAGGGCTAGAGTCTAGGTCTAGTGTTAGGGTACAAGGCTAGAGTCTAGGTCTAGTGTTAGGGTGCAAGGCTAGAGTCTAGGTTTAGTGTTGGGGTACAGGGCTAGAGTCTAGGTCTAGTGTTAGGGTACAAGGCTAGAGTCTAGGTTTAGTGTTAGGGTACAAGGCTAGAGTCTAGGTCTAGTGTTAGGGTACAGGGCTAGAGTCTAGGGTCTAGTGTTAGGGTACAAGGCTAGAGTCTAGGTTTAGTCTTAGGTTACAAGGCTAGAGTCTAGGTCTAGTGTTAAGTCACAGGGCTAGAGTCTAGGTTTAGTGTTAGGGTACAAGGCTAGAGTCTAGGTTTAATGTTGGGGTACAGGGCTAGAGTCTAGGTCTAGTGTTAGGGTACAAGGCTAGAGTCTAGGTTTAGTGTTACGGTACAAGGCTAGAGTCTAGGTCTAGTGTTAGGGTACAAGGCTAGAGTCTAGGTTTAGTCTTAGGTTACAAGGCTAGAGTCTAGGTCTAGTGTTGAGTCACAGGGCTAGAGTCTAGGTCTAGTGTTAGGGTACAAGGCTAGAGTCTAGGTCTAGTGTCAGGGTGCCAGGCTAGAGTCTAGGTTTAGTGTTGGGGTACAGGGCTAGAGTCTAGGTCTAGTGTTATGGTACAAGGCTAGAGTCTAGGTTTAGTGTTAGGGTACAAGGCTAGAGTCTAGGTCTAGTGTTAGGGTACAGGGCTAGAGTCTAGGTCTAGTATTAGGGTACAGGGCTAGAGTCTAGGTTTAGTGTTAGGGTACAAGGCTAGAGTCTAGGTTTAGTGTTAGGGTACAAGGCTAGAGTCTAGGTTTAGTGTTAGGGTACAGGGCTAGAGTCTAGGTTTAGTGTTGGGGTACAAGGCTAGAGTCTAGGTTTAGTGTTAGGGTACAAGGCTAGAGTCTAGGTTTAGTGTTAGGGTACAGAGCTAGAGTCTAGGTTTAGTGTTAGGGTACAAGGCTAGAGTCTAGGTTTAGTGTTAGGGTACAGAGCTAGAGTCTAGGTTTAGTGTTAGGGTACAAGGCTAGAGTCTAGGTTTAGTGTTAGGGTACAAGGCTAGAGTCTAGGTCTAGTGTTAGGGTACAAGGCTAGAGTCTAGGTCTAGTGTTAGGGTACAGGGCTAGAGTCTAGGTCTAGTGTTGAGTCACAGGGCTAGAGTCTAGGTCTAGTGTTAGGGTACAAGGCTAGAGTCTAGGTCTAGTGTTAGGGTACAAGGCTAGAGTCTAGGTCTAGTGTTAGGGTACAGGGCAAGAGTCTTGGTTTAGTGTAATGGTACAAGGCTAGAGTCTAGGTCTAGTGTTAGGGTACAGGGCTAGAGTCTAGGTTTAGTGTTAGGGTACAAGGCTAGAGTCTAGGTCTAGTGTTAGGGTACAAGGCTAGAGTCTAGGTCTAGTGTTAGGGTACAGGGCAAGAGTCTTGGTTTAGTGTAATGGTACAAGGCTAGAGTCTAGGTCTAGTGTTAGGGTACAAGGCTAGAGTCTAGGTTTAGTGTTACGGTACAGGGCTAGAGTCTAGGTCTAGTGTTAGGGTACAGAGCTAGAGTCTAGGTCTAGTGTTAGGGTACAGGGCTAGAGTCTAGGTCTAGTGTTAGGGTACAAGGCTAGAGTCTAGGTCTAGTGTTAGGGTACAGGGCTAGAGTCTAGGTCTAGTGTTAGGGTACAAGGCTAGAGTCTAGGTCTAGTGTTAGGGTACAGAGCTAGAGTCTAGGTTTAGTGTTAGGGTACAAGGCTAGAGTCTAGGTCTAGTGTTAGGGTACAAGGCTAGAGTCTAGGTCTAGTGTTAGGGTACAAGGCTAGAGTCTAGGTTTAGTGTTAGGGTACAAGGCTAGAGTCTAGGTTTAGTGTTAGGGTACAGGGCTAGAGTCTAGGTCTAGTGTTAGGGTACAGGGCTAGAGTCTAGGTTTAGTGTTAGGTTACAAGGCTAGAGTCTAGGTCTAGTGTTGAGTCACAGGGCTAGAGTCTAGGTCTAGTGTTAGGGTACAAGGCTAGAGTCTAGGTCTAGTGTTAGGGTACAGAGCTAGAGTCTAGGTTTAGTGTTAGGGTACAAGGCTAGAGTCTAGGTCTAGTATTAGGGTACAGAGCTAGAGTCTAGGTTTAGTGTTAGGGTACAAGGCTAGAGTCTAGGTCTAGTGTTAGGGTACAAGGCTAGAGTCTAGGTCTAGTGTTAGGGTACAAGGCTAGAGTCTAGGTTTAGTGTTAGGGTACAAGGCTAGAGTCTAGGTTTAGTGTTAGGGTACAGGGCTAGAGTCTAGGTCTAGTGTTAGGGTACAGGGCTAGAGTCTAGGTTTAGTGTTAGGTTACAAGGCTAGAGTCTAGGTCTAGTGTTGAGTCACAGGGCTAGAGTCTAGGTCTAGTGTTAGGGTACAGGGCTAGAGTCTAGGTCTAGTGTTAGGGTACAGGGCTAGAGTCTAGGGTCTATGGCCTAGCGCTGGTACCCACGTGGTTTGTTCCTCTGCAGCTCCAGGCAGCGTTCGTTGATGGCCTGGAGAGAGCGCAGCCTCCGCACCTCGGCGTTCACACACAGAGTCTACACGCACACACGCACACACATTCAGATACACACAGAGTCTACACGCACACACGCACACATATTCAGATACACACACACATACATACAGATACACACACACAGAGTCTACACACACAGAGTCTACACGCACACACGCACACACATATTCAGATACACACACACATACATACAAATACACACACACAGAGTCTACACGCACACATACAGACACACACATACAGATACACACACACAGAGTCTACACGCACACACACACACATATACACACATACAGATACACAGTCTCTACACGCACACACACACATACAGATACACACACACACAGTCTCTACACGCACACACACACACACATACAGATACACACACACACAGTCTCTACACGCACACACACACACATACAGATACACATAGAGAGAGTCTACACGCACACACATACATACAGATACACACACACAGAGTCTACACGCACACATAGACACATACATTGACACATACAGACACACACACACACATACAGATACACACATACAGATACACATACACAAGAGTCTACACGCACACATATACAGATACACACACACAGAGTCTACACGCACACATAAACACATACACATAGACATACATACACACAGATACTCACACACACATACACACAACAACAACCGCCATTCGCCACTAAGTGGCGGTGACGTCACCACGACGCTTGTGCCAGGCCACGTGAAGTGTCGAACGCCTGCGGGCAGGAGGTCACGGGGCAGACCCAAGTGCCACGGGTCGACTGACTGAGATGACTGAGATGACTGGCCGATGCACCACCTGTGCCCCCTACTGTGCCAACCTGCTGTGCTTTAGCCACCCGGCGCTCCGCTCGTTGTTGTGAGCGTCGCTCCTCCGCCCTCCGTTGTTGTTGGAGGGCGACTACCTCCAACTGCCCAGTAGCATCCTTCACGAGTTTCACTCCACAGAGGCCGATCTTGACACCGCTGGTACCGGCCATCGGCAAGTCCACTCAGCTCCACGTCCTCCTGTACCACATCACTCCATCTCTTCTCTAGCCCGTGCCGCGCCCGTTTAGCCCCCTCGATCCGGCCAAACAAAAGCTGTTTCGGCATGCGGTGGCTGGGCATGCGGGCTACATGACCCAGCCAACGCAGCCTTGCCTACCGGAAGAGCTCACCGATGGGACCTTGCCCAGATCTTTCAAGGATTTGTGAGCTCCTCACACAATCCAGCCTGATTAAACCCAGGATGGATCGTAGGCAGGCTAGACTAAAAGTTTCTAACCGGCGAAGATGTTCCATTAGGGGGGTCCACGTTTCGCAAGCGTAGAGAAGGGAGGGAATGACCGTGGCCGAGAAGACCTGAAGCTTAGTGCGGAGCGATAGACCAGGTAGCTTCCACACAGCAGCGTTACGCAACCGATGAAAAGATATTGCCGCTCGACTGATTTGGAGTGAGACCTCTGCTGTTAAACTGGAGCCGGTCATAAGCACACTGCCCAGGTATGGGAAACTCTCCACTCTCTCCACAACTGCCCCATCACCGATTGGGAGTTGTGGGGGTGGAGTGTCCGATGGTACAAAATACCCAGGCAGGTGCTTAGTTTTGGTGGGGCTGATGGTAAGGCTCCATCTCTTAGTTGCACGCTACAGTCTCAGCAGCAGCGTCTCCAACTCCTCCTCTGAATGAGCAGCTATTACCAAATCATTGGCATACATAACGTGGTTGAGCAATAGGGAGCCATCCCTTGACCGCACCCGGGCATCGATCAGCCTCCCATTATATCTGTACCAAATGGAGATTCCCCCGGTACAGCTATTGAAGGCTTCACGAACTACGTGGTCAAATAAATGTTAAATAATGTGGGAGCCAGAGGACATCCCTGTCGCACCCCAAGGTGTACAGGGAATGGCTCTGACTCACGGCCACGTAGTTTTACCCGGGCCCGCTCACCATCATGAAGGTCCTTAATGATCGTGAGCAGGGGGTCAGGGACACCAAAAGCACGAAGAACAACCCAGAGCCCAGGCCTACTGATGGTACCATAGGCCTTGACCAGGTCAATAAAGCAGAGATGTAGGTCTTGCTGGAATTCCCTACACCTCTGCTGTAGCAGACGGACAGAAAATATGGCATCTGTGCAGGACCGCCCTTTCCTGAAACCGCACTGGGGCTCCGCAAGCCTCTCCTCAGCGTGCCTGGCAAGGCGATGTTGAATAATCCTTGCCAGGACCTTTCCCGGCACACTGAGGAGTGAGATGCCCCTGTAGTTGTTACAGTGTGCGGTCCCCCTTCTTAAAAAGGGGGACCACCAGGGCATCCTTCCAATCCTGCAGAACCCGTCGAGTGGTCCAGACTGTTGTTATGATGTCATATAGGGCAGTCTGTGCACAAACGCCACCCTCCCTCAGCATTTCGCTTGGGAGATCATCTTTGCCCGGTGCCTTTCCTGGTTTCAGACTCCGGATCGCCTTCAGTACTCCCTCAACAGATGGCACCTCAGCCAGCCACTCACAGGGGGTGACTTCTTCCAATATTTGAGGCACCACAGCCGTCAACAGGGTCAGATACACACACACACAGATACACACACACACAGAGTCTACACGCACACACGCACACATACACACACACAGATACACACATACAGATACACACACACACAGAGTCTACAAGCACACACACACACATAGATACGTACACACAGATACACACGCGCAGAGTCTACACGCACACACAGATACACACGTAGATACATACACACAGATACAGGTGTAGCGACGGTAGCATCACTACCGTGTACACACACGCACACGTGTGACGTCACTTTGCGGGGCAGCGTGCAGGACCACGCGGGTCTACACACACACACACATGACGTCATCCCGGCTGGAGGCGGGAATGACGACAGGGGGTGGTGTGAGGTCGTGGCGCTCTCTGTGACCCCGGCTGGAACACGTGACTGGACCCCAGTGGGGGGCCGGGAGCCTAGGGGGCACCTCGGAGGGGGGGGGGGGCACGTGGACAGAAGTGGGGGGGCTTCGAGAGGGTTCTCGAAGGGAGGCGTGGCCGAGGCCCACCATAAGCAGCCTCCTCACGAGGTTCGAGGCTGCTGCCCGTATCAAGAACGAAGACGCATCGTCAGGAGTCAAGCCTCCAGGCAGCGGGCCTGCCCAGTAGCCCACCTGGCTGGGGTCACGCTAGAGAAGGGGTCGGCAGCCGATGGCTCGCGAGCCAGACGTGGCTCTTTCGATGACTGCATCTGGCTCGCAAATAAATCTCAGCTGACTTACAAGACCTCTGCTGTAGCAGACGGACAGAAAATATGGCATCTGTGCAGGACCGCCCTTTCCTGAAACCAACATTGGGGCTCCGCAAGCCTCTCTCTCCTCGGCGTGCCTGGCGAGGCGACGTTGAATAATCCTTGCTCTTTCTTGCTCTTTCGATGACTGCATCTGGCTCGCAAATAAATCTTAGTTGACTTATAAGACCCCTGCTGTAGCAGACGGACAGAAAATATGGCATCTGTGCAGGACCGCCCTTTCCTGAAACCACACTGGGGCTCCGCAAGCCTCTCTCTCCTCAGCGTGCCTGGCGAGGCGACGTTGAATAATCCTTGCTCTTTCGATGACTGCATCTGGCTCGCAAATAAATCTCAGCTGACTTATAAGACCTCTGCTGTAGCAGACGGACAGAAAATATGGCATCTGTGCAGGACCGCCCTTTCCTGAAACCAACACTGGGGCTCCGCAAGCCTCTCTCTCCTCAGCGTGCCTGGCGAGGCGACGTTGAATAATCCTTGCTCTTTCTTGCTCTTTCGATGACTGCATGTGGCTCGCAAATAACTCTTAGCTGACAAATACGTACACACAGCAGAGGTCTTATAAGTCAGCTAAGATTTATTTGCGAGCCAGATGCAGTCATCGAAAAAGAGCCACGTCTGGCTCGCGAGCCATAGCTTGCCGACCCCTGCGCTAGAGTATCTGGGAAGTTGTGTGTTAGCTAGGCTAAGTCGGTGGGTCACCACCCTATGCATAACTGTTGTGTTCATTAATAAATAAGTGTTGTCTCCCGAATCCACTAGACATACACACAGAGTCCACACGCACACACAGATGCACACATAGACACGCTACGAACCCGGCGAGCCCAGTTCGATTCCCGCTCATGGCCAACACCAGTGACGATTGTCTGAACCGGTCCTGGGCCTCCCCTAGGTCGACTCAGCCTCAAGTGAGGACCTGGTGCGATGTGTAAACATCGCCGCTGGGGAGACAAAGGCGGCCGGGCGTGATGTTGCCGTGCCGGCCTTCACAGGTGCTGCTCGCTAACAGCACTTGCCCCTACAGTCTGTTAAGGCTATACGGGGGATCTTTGTCTTTGATGGTGGTAATGATGGGTGGTGATGGTGGTGATGGTGATAGTGATGTTGGTGGTGGTGATGGTGGTGATAGTGGTTATGGCGGTGATGATGGTGATGATGATGATGGCGGTGATGGTGGTGATGATGGCGGATATGGCAGTGATGATGGTGATGATAAGAGTGGTGATGATGATGCCGGTGATGGTAGTTATGATGACGATGGTGGTGATGATGATGATGGCGGTGATGGTGATGATGATGGCGGTGATGGTGGAGGTGATGGTAGTTATGATGGCGATGGTGGTGATGATGATGGCGGTGATGGTGATGATGATGATGACGGCGGTGATGGTGGAGGTGATGATGGTGATAAAGATGATGGCGATGATGATGGCGGTGATGGTGATGATGATGATGACGGTGGTGATGGTGGAGGTGATGATGGTGATAAAGATGATGGCGATGATGATGGCGGTGATGGTGATGATGATGATGGCGGTGATGGTGGAGGTGATGATGGTGATAAAGATGATGGCGATGATGATGGCGGTGATGGTGATGATGATGGCGGTGATGGTGGAGGTGATGATGGTGATCAAGATGATGGCGATGATGATGGCGGTGATGGTGGAGGTGATGATGGTGATAAAGATGATGGCGATGATGATGGCGGTGATGGTGGAGGTGATGATGGTGATAAAGATGATGGCGATGATGATGGCGGTGGTGGTGATGATGATGATCGCGGTGATGGTGGAGGTGATGATGGTGATAAAGATGATGGCGATGATGATGGCGGTGATGGTGATGATGATGATGATGACGGCGGTGATGGTGGAGGTGATGATGGTGATAAAGATGATGGCGATGATGATGATGATGGCGGTGGTGGTGATGGTGATGATGACAGCGGTGATGGTGGAGGTGATGATGGTGATAAAGATGATGGCGATGATGATGGCGGTGGTGATGGTGGAGGTGATGATGGTGATAAAGATGATGGCGATGATGGCGGTGGTGATGGTGGAGGTGATGATGGTGATAAAGATGATGGTGATGATGATGGCGGTGATGGTGATGATGATGACGGCGGTGATGGTGATGATGATGGTGGTGATGGTGGAGGTGATGATGGTGGTGATGGTGGAGGTGATGATGGTGATAAAGATGATGGCGATGATGATGGCGGTGGTGATGGTGGAGGTGATGATGGTGATAAAGATGATGGCGATGATGATGGCGGTGATGGTGGAGGTGATGATGGTGATAAAGATGATGGCGATGATGATGGTGGTGATGGTGATGATGACGGCGGTGATGGTGGAGGTGATGATGGTGATAAAGATGATGGCGATGATGATGGCGGTGATGGTGATGATGATGATGGCGGTGATGGTGGAGGTGATGATGGTGATAAAGATGATGGCGATGATGATGGCGGTGGTGGTGATGATGATGACGGCGGCGATGGTGGAGGTGATGATGATGGCGATGATGATGGCGGTGATGGTGGAGGTGATGATGGTGATAAAGATGATGGCGATGATGATGGCGGTGATGGTGGAGGTGATGATGGTGATAAAGATGATGGCGATGATGATGGCGGTGATGGTGGTGATGATGATGATGGCGGTGATGGTGGAGGTGATGATGGTGATAAAGATGATGGTGATGATGATGATGGCGGTGATGGTGGAGGTGATGATGGTGATAAAGATGATGGCGATGATGATGGCGGTGATGGTGATGATGATGGCGGTGATGGTGGAGGTGATGATGGTGATCAAGATGATGGCGATGATGATGGCGGTGATGGTGGAGGTGATGATGGTGATAAAGATGATGGCGATGATGATGGCGGTGATGGTGATGATGATGACGGCGGTGATGGTGGAGGTGATGATGGTGATAAAGATGATGGTGATGATGATGGCGGTGATGGTGGAGGTGATGATGGTGATAAAGATGATGGCGATGATGATGGCGGTGATGGTGATGATGATGACGGCGGTGGAGGTGATGATGGTGATGATGGCGATGATGATGATGGCGATGGTGGTGATGCCATCACCTGTCGTGAGCCCAGGCTCACGAGCCGCGTGCTGGCTCCGTAGGGGCTACGTTGGAGCTCGCGCACGAACTGAGCCAGCTGAGAGTGAGTCCGACTGCAGTAGTAGATCTACACAACCGCAGCAACCACCACAACCACCACCACCACCACCACATCAACAACAACCACCACAACCACCACCACTACAACAATCATCATCCCCACCACCACCACTACATCCATCATCATCCCCAACACCACCACTACAACAATCATCCCCACCACCACCATAAAAACTACAACCATCATTATCCCCACCACGACCACTACATCCATCATCATCCCCACCACCACAACCATCATCATCCCCACCACCACCATCAAAACTAAAACCATCATCATCCGCACCATCAACACTACAACCATCATCATCCCCAACACCACCACCACCACGACAACAATCATCATCCCCACCACGACCACTACATCCATCATCATCCCCACCACCATTACCACCACCACAACCATCATCATCCCCACCACCACCATTAGAACTACAACCATCATTATCCCCACCATCAACACTACTACCATCATCATCCGCACCATCAACACTACAACCATCATCATCCCCAACACCACCACCACCACAACAATCATCATCCCCACTATAAACATTACATCCATCATCATCCCCACCACCACCACAAACACTACAACCATCATCATCCCCACCACCATTACCACCACCACAACCATCATCATCCCCACCACCACCATCAATACTACAACCATCATCATCCCCAACACAACCATCAACACTACAACCATCATCATCTCCAACACCACCATCAATACTACAACCATCATCATCCCCAACACCACCACCAACACTACAACCATCATCATCCCCACCACCACCACTACAACCATCATCATCCCCAACACCACCACCACAACAATCATCATCCCCACCATAAACACTACATCCATCATCATCCCCACCACCACCAACACTACAACCATCATCATCCCCACCACCATTACCACCACCACCACAACCATCATCATCCTCACCACCATCATCATCCCCAACACCACCACCAACACTACAACCATCATCATCCCCACCACCACCATCAACACTACAACCCTCATCATCCCCACCACCACCATCAATACTACAACCATCATCATCCCCAACACCACCACCAACACTACAACCATCATCATCCCCACCACCACCACCAACACTACAACCATCATCATCCCCAACACCACCATAAATACTACAACCATCATCATCCCCACCACCATTACCACCACCAAAACCATCATCATCCCCAACCACCAACACTACAACCATCATCATCCCCACCACCACCATAAACACTACAACCATCATCATCCCCAACACCACCACCATCAATACTACAACCATCATCAACCCCACCACCACCATCAACACTACAACCATCATCATCCCCAACACCACCACTACAACAATCATCCCCACCACCACCATAAAAACTACAACCATCATTATCCCCACCATCAATACTACTTCCATCATCATCCGCACCATCAACACTATAACCATCATCATCCCCAACACCACCACCACAACAATCATCATCCCCACCACGACCACTACATCCATCATCATCCCCACCACCATTACCACCACCACAACCATCATCATCCCCACCACCACCATCAAAACTACAACCATCATCATCCGCACCATCAACACTACAACCATCATCATCCCCAACACCACCACCACCACCACGACAACAATCATCATCCCCAACACGACCACTACATCCATCATCATCCCCACCACCATTACCACCACCACAACCATCATCATCCCCACCACCACCATTAAAACTACAACCATCATTATCCCCACCATCAACACTACTACCATCATCATCCGCACCATCAACACTACAACCATCATCATCCCCAACACCACCACCACCACAACAATCATCATCCCCACTATAAACACTACATCCATCATCATCCCCACCACCACCGCCAACACTACAACCATCATCATCCCCACCACCATTACCACCACCACAACCATCATCATCCCCACCACCACCATCAATACTACTACCATCATCATCCCCAACACCACCATCAACACTACAACCATCATCATCCCCAACACCACCATCAATACTACAACCATCATCATCCCCACCACCACCAACACTACAACCATCATCATCCCCAACACCACCACCACCACAACAATCATCATCCCCACCATAAACACTACATCCATCATCATCCCCACCACCACCAACACTACAACCATCATCATCCCCACCACCATTACCACCACCACAACCATCATCATCCCCACCACCACCATCAATACTACAACCATCATCATCCCCAACACCACCACCAACACTACAACCATCATCATCCCCACCACCACCACCATCAACACTACAACCATCATCATCCCCACCACCACCATCATCAATACTACAACCATCATCATCCCCAACACCACCACCAACACTACAACCATCATCATCCCCACCACCACCACCAACACTACAACCATCATCATCCCCACCACCACCATTAGAACTACAACCATCATTATCCCCACCATCAACACTACTACCATCATCATCCGCACCATCAACACTACAACCATCATCATCCCCAACACCACCACCACCACAACAATCATCATCCCCACTATAAAAATTACATCCATCATCATCCCCACCACCACCACCAACACTACAACCATCATCATCCCCACCACCACCATCAATACTACTACCATCATCATCCCCAACACCACCATCAACACTACAACCATCATCATCCCCAACACCACCATCAATACTACAACCATCATCATCCCCAACACCACCACCAACACTACAACCATCATCATCCCCACCACCACCACCACCAACACTACAACCATCATCATCCCCAACACCACCACCACCACAACAATCATCATCCCCACCATAAACACTACATCCATCATCATCCCCACCACCACCAACACTACAACCACATCATCCCCACCACCATTACCACCACCACAACCATCATCATCCCCACCACCACCATCAATACTACAACCATCATCATCCCCAACACCACCACCAACACTACAACCATCATCATCCCCACCACCACCATCAACACTACAACCATCATCATCCCCACCACCACCATCATCAATACTACAACCATCATCATCCCCAACACCACCACCAACACTACAACCATCATCATCCCCACCACCACCATTAGAACTACAACCATCATTATCCCCACCATCAACACTACTACCATCATCATCCGCACCATCAACACTACAACCATCATCATCCCCAACACCACCACCACCACAACAATCATCATCCCCACTATAAAAATTACATCCATCATCATCCCCACCACCACCACCAACACTACAACCATCATCATCCCCACCACCATTACCACCACCACAACCATCATCATCCCCACCACCACCATCAATACTACAACCATCATCATCCCCAACACCACCATCAACACTACAACCATCATCATCTCCAACACCACCACCAACACTACAACCATCATCATCCCCACCACCACCACTACAACCATCATCATCTCCAACACCACCACCACAACAATCATCATCCCCACCATAAACACTACATCCATCATCATCCCCACCACCACCATCACTACAACCATCATCATCCCCACCACCATTACCACCACCACAACCATCATCATCCCCAACACCACCACCAACACTACAACCATCATCATCCCCAACACCACCACCACCACAACAATCATCATCCCCACCATAAACACTACATCCATCATCATCCCCACCACCACCAACACTACAACCACATCATCCCCACCACCATTACCACCACCACAACCATCATCATCCCCACCACCACCATCAATACTACAACCATCATCATCCCCAACACCACCACCAACACTACAACCATCATCATCCCCACCACCACCACCATCAACACTACAACCATCATCATCCCCACCACCACCATCATCAATACTACAACCATCATCATCCCCAACACCACCACCAACACTACAACCATCATCATCCCCACCACCACCACCAACACTACAACCATCATCATCCCCACCACCACCATTAGAACTACAACCATCATTATCCCCACCATCAACACTACTACCATCATCATCCGCACCATCAACACTACAACCATCATCATCCCCAACACCACCACCACCACAACAATCATCATCCCCACTATAAAAATTACATCCATCATCATCCCCACCACCACCACCAACACTACAACCATCATCATCCCCACCACCATTACCACCACCACAACCATCATCATCCCCACCACCACCATCAATACTACAACCATCATCATCCCCAACACCACCATCAACACTACAACCATCATCATCTCCAACACCACCATCAATACTACAACCATCATCATCCCCAACACCACCACCAACACTACAACCATCATCATCCCCACCACCACCACTACAACCATCATCATCCCCAACACCACCACCACAACAATCATCATCCCCACCATAAACACTACATCCATCATCATCCCCACCACCACCATCACTACAACCATCATCATCCCCACCACCATTACCACCACCACAACCATCATCATCCCCAACACCACCACCAACACTACAACCATCATCATCCCCACCACCACCATCAACACTACAACCATCATCATCCCCACCACCACCATCAATACTACAACCATCATCATCCCCAACACCACCAACACTACAACCATCATCATCCCCACCACCACCACCAACACTACAACCATCATCATCCCCAACACCACCACAAATACTACAACCATCATCATCCCCACCACCATTACCACCACCAAAACCATCATCATCCCCACCACCAACACTACAACCATCATCATCCCCACCACCACCATAAACGCTACAACCATCATCATCCCCAACACCACCACCATCAATACTACAACCATCATCAACCCCACCACCACCATCAACACTACAACCATCATCATCCCCAACACCACCACTACAACAATCATCCCCACCACCACCATAAAAACTACAACCATCATTATCCCCACCATCAATACTACTTCCATCATCATCCGCACCATCAACACTATAACCATCATCATCCCCAACACCACCACCACAACAATCATCATCCCCACCACGACCACTACATCCATCATCATCCCCACCACCATTACCACCACCACAACCATCATCATCCCCACCACCACCATCAAAACTACAACCATCATCATCCGCACCATCAATACTACAACCATCATCATCCCCAACACCACCACGACAACAATCATCATCCCCAACACGACCACTACATCCATCATCATCCCCACCACCATTACCACCACCACAACCATCATCATCCCCACCACCACCATTAAAACTACAACCATCATTATCCCCACCATCAACACTACTACCATCATCATCCGCACCATCAACACTACAACCATCATCATCCCCAACACCACCACCACCACAACAATCATCATCCCCACTATAAACACTACATCCATCATCATCCCCACCACCACCACCAACACTACAACCATCATCATCCCCACCACCATTACCACCACCACAACCATCATCATCCCCACCACCACCATCAATACTACAACCATCATCATCCCCAACACCACCATCAACACTACAACCATCATCATCCCCAACACCACCATCAATACTACAACCATCATCATCCCCAACACCACCACCAACACTACAACCATCATCATCCCCACCACCACCACCACCAACACTACAACCATCATCATCCCCAACACCACCACCACCACAACAATCATCATCCCCACCATAAACACTACATCCATCATCATCCCCACCACCACCAACACTACAACCATCATCATCCCCACCACCATTACCACCACCACAACCATCATCATCCCCACCACCACCATCAATACTACAACCATCATCATCCCCAACACCACCACCAACACTACAACCATCATCATCCCCACCACCACCACCATCAACACTACAACCATCATCATCCCCACCACCACCATCAATACTACAACCATCATCATCCCCAACACCACCACCAACACTACAACCATCATCATCCCCACCACCACCAACAACACTACAACCATCATCATCCCCAACACCACCATAAATACTACAACCATCATCATCCCCACCACCATTACCACCACCAAAACCATCATCATCCCCACCACCAACACTACAACCATCATCATCCCCACCACCACCATAAACACTACAACCATCATCATCCCCACCACCAACATCAACACTACAACCATCATCATCCCCACCATAAACACTACAACCATCATCACCACCACGACCATCACCACTACAACAATCATCACCACCACGATCATCACCACTACAACCATCATCACGACCATCACCACCACAACCATCATCACCACCACGACCATCACCACCACAACCATCATCACCACCACGACCATCACCACCACAACCATCATCACCACCACGACCATCACCACCACAACCATCATCACCACCACGACCATCACTACCACAACCATCATCACCACTACAACCACCATCACCACCACACCCATCATCACCACCACGACCATCACCACTACAACCACCATCACCACCACAACCATCACTACTACAACCATCATCACCACCACAACCATCACCATCACCACCACAACCATCATCACCACCACGACCATCACCACAACCATCACCACCACGACCATCATCACCACAACCATCATCACCACCACGACCATCACCACCACAACCATCATCACCACCACGACCATCACCAGCACAACCATCATCACCACTACAACCACCATCACCAGCACAACCATCATCACCACCACGACCATCACCACTAAAACCACCATCACCACCACAACCATCACCACTACAACCATCATCACCACCACGACCATCACCATCATCATCACCACCATCACCATCACCACCACGACCATCACCACCACAACCATCACCACCATAACCATCATCACCACGACCATCACCACAACCATCACCATCACCACCACGACCATCACCACCACAACCATCATCACCACCACGACTATCACCACCACAACCATCATCACCACCACGACCATCACCACCACAACCATCATCACCACCACGACCATCACCACCACAACCATCATCACCACCACGACCATCACCACCACAACCATCATCACCACCACGACCATCACCACCACAACCATCATCACCACCACGACCATCACCACCACAACCATCATCACCACCACGACCATCACCACCACAACCATCACCACCACAACCATCATCACCACCACGACCATCACCACAACCATCACCACCACCACGACCATCACCACCACAACCATCACCACCACCACCACCACCACGACCATCACCACCACAACCATCATCACCACCAGGACCATCACCACCACAACCATCATCACCACCACGACCATCACCACCACAACCATCATCACCACCACGACCATCACCACCACAACCATCATCACCACCACGACCATCACCACCACAACCATCATCACCACCACGACCATCACCACCACAACCATCATCACCACCACGACCATCAACACCACAACCATCATCACCACCACGACCATCACACCACAACCATCATCACCACAACGACCATCACCACCACAACCATCATCACCACCACAACCATCACCACCACAATCATCACCACCACGACCATCACCACCACAACCATCACCACCACAACCATCATCACCACCACGACCATCATCACCACCACGACCATCACCACCACAACCATCATCACCACCACGACCATCACCACCACCATGACCATCACCACTACAACCATCATCACCACTACAACCATCATCACCACCACGACCATCACCACCACGACCATCACCACTACAACCATCATCACCACCACAACCATCATCACCACCACGACCATCACCACCACAACCATCATCACCACCACGACCATCACCACCACAACCATCATCACCACCACGACCATCACCACCACAACCATCATCGCCACCACAACCATCATCACCACCATGACCATCATCACCACCACGACCATCACCACCACAACCATCATCACCACCACGACCATCACCACTACAACCATCATCACCACCACAACCATCATCACCACCACGACCATCACCACCACAACCATCATGACCACCACGACCATCACCACCACAACCATCATCACCACCACGACCATCACCACCACAAACCATCATCACCACCACAACCATCATCACCACCACGACCATCACCACTACAACCATCATCACCACCACGACCATCACCACCACAACCATCATCACCACCACGACCATCACCACCACCGCTCACCTTGGTGACATGGGGTTCCTCACCATCCTCACCATCCTCGTCATCAAAGCTGCACAGAGAGAGAGAGAGGGACGCACAGCGTCATCACCATACCACTCACCATACCACTCACCCAGCCACTCACCATACCACTCACCCACTCACCATACCACTCACACACTCACCATACCACTCACCCACTCACCATACCACTTGCCATACCACTCACTTACCCAGCCACTCACCATACCACTCACCCAGCCACTCACCATACCACTCACCCAGCCACTCACCATACCATTCACCCACTCACCATACCACTCACCCACTCACCATACCACTCACCCACTCACCATACCACTTGCCATACCACTCACTTACCCAGCCACTCACCATACCACTCACCCAGCCACTCACCATACCACTCACCATACCACTCACCCAGCCACTCACGCATCCACTCTCCCATCCACCCACCCACACCACGCAACAATACACACAACACACACTCGCACACCACATACACACCACACACTCGCACACCACACACACACACACTCGCACACCACACACAATCGCACACCACACACACAACACACAATCGCATACCACACACACAACACACAATCGCACACCACACACACAACACACAATCGCACACCACACACACAACACACACTCGCACACCACACACACCACACACAATCGCACACCACACACACCACACACAATCGCACACCACACACACAACACACAATCGCACACCACACACACACCACACACTCGCACGCCACACACACACTCGCACACCACACACACTCCACACACACTCGCACACCACACACACACTCGCACACCACACACACACCACACACAACACACACTCACACACCACACACACAAACACACACTCACACACCACACACACAACACACACTCGCACACCACACACACACCACACACTCGCACACCCTCGCACCAACACACACACCACACACTCGCACACCACAACACAGACTCGCACACCACAACACACACTCGCACACCACACACACACACTCGCACACCACACACACACAACACACACTCGCACACCACAGACAACACACACTCGCACACCACACACAACACACACTCGCACACCACACACACAACACACACTCGCACCAACACACACTCGCACCAACACACACACCACACACTCGCACACCACAACACACACTCGCACACCACAACACACACTCGCACACCACACACAAACAACACACACTCGCACACACACACAACAATACACACTCGCACACCACACACTCGCACACCACACACACCACAACACATACTCGCACACCACATACAACACACACCACGCACACAACACACAACACAAGACATGCAACAACACACACCACGCACACAACACACACTCGCACACCACACACACAACAACACGCCACAAAACACACAACACAACACCACAACAACAACGCACACCACACACACCACACTCGCAACACACACTCGCACACACAACACACACACACAACACACACACAACACACACCAACAACAACCACGACAACACCAACCACACCAACAACCACACCAACCACAACAACACCACAAACCACAACAACCACACCAACCACACCAACCACACCAACCACACCAACAACCACACCAACCACAACAACAACCACAACCACAACAACCACACCAACCACACCAACCACACGAACCACACCAACAACAACCACGACAACATCAACAACACCAACCACACCAACAACCACACCAACCACAACAACAACAACAACACAACAACCACACCAACCACACCAACAACCACAACCACACCAACAACCACAACATCAACAACAACCACACCAACACCAACCACACCAACAACCACAACCATAACAACCACAACAACCACAACAACCACAACAACCACACCAACAACAACCACAACAACAACCACAACAACAACAACCACACCAACAACAACAACCACACCAACCACAACAACCACAACAACAACAACCAACAACAACAACAACCACCAACCACACCAACCACAACACCAACCACACCAACCACAACACCAACCACACCAACAACAACCACAACAACCACAACAACAACAACCACCCCAAACACAACCACACAAACCACAACCACACCAACAACACCAACCACACCAACAACCACAACATCCACAACAACCACAACAACACCAACAACCACACCAACCACACCAACCACACCAACAACAACCACGACAACACCAACAACACCAACCACACCAACAACCACACCAACCACAACCACAACAACCACAACAACCACACCAACCACACCAACCACAGCAACAACCACACCAACCACAACAACAACAACAACAACAACAACCACAACCACAACAACCACACCAACCACACCAACAACAACCACGACAACACCAACAACACCAACCACACACAACCACAGCAACCACAACAACAACAACAACCACAACAACCACAACAACCACACCAACCACACCAACCACACCAACAACAACCACACAACACCAACAAACCAACCACACCAACAACCACACCAACCACAACAACAACAACCACAACAACCACAACAACCACACCAACACCAACCACAACAACAACCACACCAACAACAACCACAACAACCACACCAACAACAACCACAACAACCACCACAACCACAACAACCACAACACCAACACCAACCACACCAACAACACCAACCACACCAACCACACCAACAACAACCACAACAAAAACCACACCAACAACAACAACCACAACAACACCAACCACACCAACAACACCAACCACAACAACAACCACAAACACACCAACAACAACAACAACAACAACCACAACAACAACAACAACCACACCAAACAACACAACCACACCAACCACAACAACCACAACAACCACAACAACAACAACACCAACCACACCAACCACAACACCAACCACACCAACCACAACACCAACCACACCAACAACAACCACAACAACAACAACCACCCCAAACACAACCACACCAACCACAACCACACCAACAACACCAACCACACCAACAACCACAACATCCACAACAACCACAACAACACCAACAACCACACCAACCACACCAACCACACCAACAACAACCACGACAACACCAACAACACCAACCACACCAACAACCACACCAACCACAACAACAACCACAACCACAACAACCACAACAACCACACCAACCACACCAACCACAGCAACAACCACACCAACCACAACAACAACAACAACCACAACCACAACAACCACACCAACCACACCAACCACACCAACAACAACCACGACAACACCAACAACACCAACCACACCAACAACCACAGCAACCACAACAACAACAACCACAACAACCCACAACAACCACACCAACCACACCAACCACACCAACAACAACCACGACAACACCAACA
>NW_027423263.1:74647-107147 GCF_048934315.1 Petromyzon marinus
TGGTTGTTGGTGTGGTTGTTGTTGTGGTTGGTGTGGTTGTGGTTGGTGTGGGTTGTTGTTGTTGGGTGTGGTTGTTGTTGGTGTGGTTGGTGTTCTTGATGTTGTTGTGGTTGTGGTTGTGGTGGTTGTGGTTGTTGGTGTTGTTGGTGTGGTTGTTGTTGTTGGTGTGGTTGTGGTTGGTGTGGTTGTGTTGTTGTTGGTGTTGTTGGTGTTGTTGTTGTTGGTGTGGTCGTGGTTGTTGTTGGTGTGGTTGTTGTTGTTGGTGTGGTTGTTGGTGTGGTTGTTGTCGTTGTTGTCGTCGAGCGCGTGTGTTGTGTGTGTGTTGAGTGTTTGTGGCGTGTTGTGTGTGTGGTGTGCGTGTGGTGTGTGTTGTGTGTGTTGTGTGTCTGGTGTGTGTGTTGTGTGTGTGTTGTGTGTGTGTTGTGTGTGTTGTGTGCGTGTGGTGTGTGTTGTGTGCGTGGTGTGTGTTGTGTGTGTGTGTGCGTGGTTGTGTGTTGTGTGTGGTGTACGAGTGTGTTGTGTTGCGTGTGTGTGTGTGTGTTGTGTGGTGTGCGAGTGTGTGGTGTGTGTGTGTGTGTGTGTGTGTGTGTGTGTGTGTGTGTTGTGTGTGTGTGGTGTGCGAGTGTGTGTGGTGTGCGAGTGTGTGGTGTGTGTGTTGTGTGTGTGGTGTGTCTGGTGTGTGGTGTGTTGTGGTGTGTGTGGTGTGTGTGTTGCGGTGTGTGTGTGTGTGTGTGCGAGTGTGTGTGTGTGGTGTGCGAGTGTGTGTTGCGTGTGTTGTTGTGGTGTGCGTTGCTGTTGTGGTGTGCGCTGCTGTTGTGGTGTTGTGTTGTGTGTTTTGTGGCGTGTTGTTGTGTGTGTGGTGTGCGAGTGTGTGTTGTGTGCGTGGTGTGTGTTGTTGCGTGTGTTGTGTGTGTTGTGTGCGTGGTGTGCGTTGTGTGCGTGTGTGTGTGTGGGAGTGTGTGGTGTGCGAGTGTGTGGTGTGCGAGTGTGTATTGTTGTGTGTGGTGTGCGAGTTTGTGTGGTGTGTGTGTGGTGTGCGAGTGTGTGTTGTGGGTGTGCGAGTGTGTGTTGTGGTGTGCGAGTGTGTGGGGTGTGTGTTGGTGCAAGTGTGTGTGGTGTGCGAGTGTGTTGTGTGTGTGTGGTGTGCGAGTGTGTGTGGTGTGCGAGTGTGTGTTGTGTGTGTGTGTGGTGTGCGAGTGTGTGTGTGCGAGTGTGTGTGTGTGGTGTGCGAGTGTGTGGTGTGTGTGTGTGGTGTGCGAGTGTGTGGTGTGTGTGGTGTGCGAGTATGTGTTGTGTGTATTGTTGCGTGGTGTGGGTGGGTGGATGGGAGAGTGGATGGGTGAGTGGTATGGTGAGTAAATGAGTGGCTGGGTGAGTGGCTGGGTGAGTGGTATGGTGAGTGGCTGGGTGAGTGGTATGGTGAGTGGCTGGGTAAGTGGTATGGCAAGTGGTATGGTGAGTGGGTGAGTGGTATGGTGAGTGGGTGAGTGGTATGGTGAGTGGGTGAGTGGTATGGTGAGTGGCTGGGTGAGTGGTATGGTGAGTGGTATGGTGATGACGCTGTGCGTCCCTCTCTCTCTCTCTGTGCAGCTTTGATGACGATGATGGTGAGGATGGTGAGGAACCCCATGTCACCAAGGTGAGCGGTGGTGGTGATGGTCGTGGTGGTGATGGTTGTGGTGGTGATGATGGTTGTGGTGGTGATGGTCGTGGTGGTGGTGATGGTTGTGGTGGTGATGGTCGTGGTGGTGGTGATGGTTGTGGTGGTGATGGTCGTGGTGGTGGTGATGGTTGTGGTGGTGATGGTCGTGGTGGTGGTGATAGTTGTGGTGGTGATGGTCGTGGTGGTGATGATGGTTGTGGTGGTGATGGTTGTGGTGGTGATGGTCGTGGTGGTGATGGTCGTGGTGGTGATGGTCGTGGTGGTGATGATGGTTGTGGTGGTGATGGTCATGGTGGTGGTGGTGATGGTTGTGGTGGTGATGGTCGTGGTGGTGGTGATGGTGGTGATGGTCGTGGTGGTGATGATGGTTGTGGTGGTGATGGTTGTGGTGGTGATGGTCGTGGTGGTGATGGTCGTGGTGGTGATGATGGTTGTAGTTGTGATGGTCGTGGTGGTGATGATGGTTTTGGTGGTGATGGTCGTGGTGGTGATGATGGTTGTAGTGGTGATGGTCGTGGTGGTGATGATGGTTGTGGTGGTGATGGTCGTGGTGGTGATGGTCGTGGTGGTGATGATGGTTGTAGTGGTGATGGTCGTGGTGGTGATGATGGTTGTAGTGGTGATGGTCGTGGTGGTGATGATGGTTGTGGTGATGGTCGTGGTGGTGGTGGTGATGGTCGTGGTGGTGATGATGGTTGTAGTGGTGATGGTCGCGGTGGTGGTGATGGTCGTGGTGGTGATGATGGTTGTGGTGGTGATGGTCGTGGTGGTGGTGATGGTCGTGGTGGTGATGATGGTTGTGGTGGTGATGGTCGTGGTGGTGATGATGGTTGTGGTGGTGGTGATGATGGTTGTGGTGGTGATGGTCGTGGTGGTGATGATGGTTGTGCTGGTGATGGTCGTGATGATGGTTGTAGTGGTGATGGTCGTGGTGGTGATGATGGTTGTAGTGGTGATGGTCGTGGTGGTGATGATGGTTGTAGTGTTTATGGTGGGGATGATGATGGTTGTAGTGTTAATGGTGGTGGTGGGGATGATGATGGTTGTAGTATTGATGGTGGTGGTGTTGGGGATGATGATGGTTGTAGTGTTTATGGTGGTGGTGGGGATGATGATGGTTGTAGTGTTGGTGGTGGGGATGATGATGGTTTTGGTGGTGGTAATGGTGGTGGGGATGATGATGGTTGTAGTATTGATGGTGGTGTTGGGGATGATGATGGTTGTAGTGTTGGTGGTGGTGGTGGGGATGATGATGATTGTAGTGTTGGTGGTGGTGTTGGGGATGATGATGGTTGTAGTATTGATGGTGGTGGTGGGGATGATGATGGTTGTAGTGTTGATGGTGGTGGTGGTGGGGATGATGATGGTTGTAGTGTTGGTGGTGGTGTTGGGGATGATGATGGTTGTAGTATTGATGGTGGTGGTGGGGATGATGATGGTTGTGGTGGTGGTAATGGTGGTGGGGGATGATGATGGTTGTAGTGTTGGTGGTGGTGTGGGGATGATGATGGATGTAGTGTTTATGGTGGGGATGATGATTGTTGTGGTGGTGGTGTTGGGGATGATGATGGTTGTAGTGTTGGTGGTGGTGGTGGGGATGATGATGGTTGTAGTGTTGGTGGTGGTGTTGGGGATGATGATGGTTGTAGTATTGATGGTGGTGTTGGGGATGATGATGGTTGTAGTGTTGATGGGGTGTTGGGGTGATGATGGTTGTAGTATTGATGGGGTGGTGGGGATGATGATGGTTGTGGTGGTGGTAATGGTGGTGGGGATGATGATGGTTGTAGTGTTGGTGGTGGTGGTGGGATGATGATGGATGCAGTGTTTATGTGGGGATGGTGATTGTGTGTGGGGGATGATGGTTGTAGTGTTGATGTTGCGGATGATGATGGTAGTAGTGTGGATGGTGGGGTATGATGGTGTAGTTTATGGTGGTGGTGGTGGGATGATGAGGTGGTGGTGGTGGTAATGGTGGTGGGGATGATGATGGATGTAGTGGTCGTGGTGGGGATGATGATTGTTGTCGTGGTGGTGGTGGTGGTGTTGGGGATGATGATGGTTGTAGTGTTGATGGTGCGATGATGATGATGGTAGTAGTTTTGATGGTGGGGATGATGATGGATGTAGTGGTGGTGGTGGGGATGATCATTGTTGTAGTGGTGGTGTTGGGGATGATGATGGTTATAGGTGTGATGGTGGGGATAATGATGGTTGTAGTTTTGATGGTGGTGGTGGAGATGATGATGATTGTTGTAGTGGTGGTGGTGGGGATGATGTTGATGTGGTTGAGGTGGTTGTGGTTGATGTGGTGGTTGCTGCGGTTGTGGTGGTTGCTGTGGTTGTGTAGATCTACTACTGCAGTCGGACTCACTCTCAGCTGGCTCAGTTCGTGCGCGAGCTCCAACGTAGCCCCTACGGAGCCAGCACGCGGCTCGTGAGCCTGGGCTCACGACAGGTGATGGCATCACCACCACCGCCATCATCATCGCCATCATCACCATCATCACCTCCACCATCATCATCATCACCATCATCACCATCATCACCTCCACCATCACCACCATCACCATCATCATCGCCATCATCACCATCATCATCACCACCATCACCATCATCATCGCCATCATCACCATCATCACCTCCACCATCACCACCATCATCATCATCATCACCATCATCACCTCCACCATCACCACCATCATCATCACCATCACCGCCGTCATCATCATCACCACCACCGCCATCATCATCACCATCACCATCATCATCATCACCTCCACCATCATCATCATCGCCATCATCATCATCATCGCCATCATCACCACCACCGCCATCATCACCATCATCACCTCCACCATCACCGCCATCATCATCACCATCATCATCATCACCACCACCGCCATCATCATCGCCATCATCACCATCATCACCATCATCACCATCATCACCTCCACCACCATCATCACCATCACCGCCGTCATCATCATCACCACCACCGCCATCACCATCGCCATCATCACCATCATCACCTCCACCATCACCACCATCATCATCACCATCACCGCCGTCATCATCATCACCATCACCGCCATCATCATCGCCATCATCTTTATCACCATCATCACGTCCACCATCACCGCCATCATCATCATCACCATCATCTTTATCACCATCATCACCTCCACCATCACCGCCGTCATCATCATCACCACCACCGCCATCATCATCGCCATCATCTTTATCACCATCATCACCTCCACCATCACCGCCATCATCATCATCGCCATCATCTTTATCACCATCATCACCTCCACCATCACCGCCGTCATCATCATCACCACCACCGCCATCATCATCGCCATCATCTTTATCACCATCATCACCTCCACCATCACCGCCGTCATCATCATCACCATCACCGCCATCATCATCGCCATCATCTTTATCACCATCATCACCTCCACCACCACCGCCATCATCATCATCATCACCATCACCGCCATCATCATCGCCATCATCTTTATCACCATCATCACCTCCACCATCACCGCCGTCATCATCATCATCACCATCACCGCCGTCATCATCATCGCCATCATCTTTATCACCATCATCACCTCCACCATCACCGCCATTATCATCATCATCACCATCACCGCCATCATCATCGCCATCATCTTTATCACCATCATCACCTCCACCATCACCGCCATCATCACCATCACCGCCATCATCACCATCACCACCATCGCCATCATAACTACCATCACCTCCACCATCACCGCCATCATCACCATCATCATCATCACCATCGCCATCATAACTACCATCACCTCCACCATCACCACCATCATCACCATCACCGCCATCATCACCATCACCGCCATCATCATCATCACCACCATCGCCATCATAACTACCATCACCAGCATCATCATCACCACTCTTACCATCACCATCATCACTGCCATATCCGCCATCATCACCACCATCACCGCCATCATCATCACCATCATCACCGCCATAACCACTATCACCACCATCACCACCACCAACATCACTATCACCATCACCACCATCACCACCCATCATTACCACCATCAAAGACAAAGATCCCCCGTATAGCCTTAACAGACTGTAGGGGCAAGTGCTGTTAGCGAGCAGCACCTGTGAAGGCCGGCACGGCAACATCACGCCCGGCCGCCTTTGTCTCCCCAGCGGCGATGTTTACACTATCGCACCAGGTCCTCACTTGAGGCTGAGTCGACCTAGGGGAGGCCCAGGACCGGTTCAGACAATCGTCACTGGTGTTGGCCGTGAGCGGGAATCGAACTGGGCTCGCCGGGTTCGTAGCGTGTCTATGTGTGCATCTGTGTGTGCGTGTGGACTCTGTGTGTATGTCTAGTGGATTCGGGAGACAACACTTATTTATTAATGAACACAACAGTTATGCATAGGGTGGTGACCCACCGACTTAGCCTAGCTAACACACAACTTCCCAGATACTCTAGCGCAGGGGTCGGCAAGCTATGGCTCGCGAGCCAGACGTGGCTCTTTTTCGATGACTGCATCTGGCTCGCAAATAAATCTTAGCTGACTTATAAGACCTCTGCTGTGTGTACGTATTTGTCAGCTAAGAGTTATTTGCGAGCCAGATGCAGTCATCGAAAGAGCACGAAAGAGCAAGGATTATTCAACGTCGCCTCGCCAGGCACGCTGAGGAGAGAGAGGCTTGCGGAGCCCCAATGTTGGTTTCAGGAAAGGGCGGTCCTGCACAGATGCCATTTTCTGTCCGTCTGCTACAGCAGAGGTCTTGTAAGTCAGCTGAGATTTATTTGCGAGCCAGATGCAGTCATCGAAAGAGCCACGTCTGGCTCGCGAGCCATCGGCTGCCGACCCCCTTCTCTAGCGTGACCCCAGCCAGGTGGGCTACTGGGCAGGCCCGCTGACTGGAGGCTTGACTCCTGACGATGCATCTTCGTTCTTGATACGGGCAGCAGCCTCGAACCTCGTGAGGAGGCTGCTTATGGTGGGCCTCGGCCACGCCTCCCTTCGAGAACCCTCTCGAAGCCCCCCCACTTCTGTCCACGTGCCCCCCCCCCCTCCGAGGTGCCCCCTAGGCTCCCGGCCCCCACTGGGGTCCAGTCACGTGTTCCAGCCGGGGTCACAGAGAGCGCCACGACCTCACACCACCCCCTGTCGTCATTCCCGCCTCCAGCCGGGATGACGTCATGTGTGTGTGTGTGTGTAGACCCGCGTGGTCCTGCACGCTGCCCCGCAAAGTGACGTCACACGTGTGCGTGTGTGTACACGGTAGTGATGCTACCGTCGCTACACCTGTATCTGTGTGTATGTATCTACGTGTGTATCTGTGTGTGCGTGTAGACTCTGCGCGTGTGTATCTGTGTGTACGTATCTATGTGTGTGTGTGTGTGCTTGTAGACTCTGTGTGTGTGTGTATCTGTATGTGTGTATCTGTATGTGTGTGTATGTGTGCGTGTGTGCGTGTAGACTCTGTGTGTGTGTGTATCTGTGTGTGTGTGTGTATCTGACCCTGTTGACGGCTGTGGTGCCTCAAATATTGGAAGAAGTCACCCCCTGTGAGTGGCTGGCTGAGGTGCCATCTGTTGAGGGAGTACTGAAGGCGATCCGGAGTCTGAAACCAGGAAAGGCACTCGGGCAGAGATGATCTCCCAAGCGAAATGCTGAGGGAGGGTGGCGTTTGTGCACAGACTGCCCTATATGACATTATAACAACAGTCTGGACCACTCGACGGGTTCTGCAGGATTGGAAGGATGCCCTGGTGGTCCCCCTTTTTAAGAAGGGGGACCGCACAGACTGTAACAACTACAGGGGCATCTCACTCCTCAGTGTGCCGGGAAAGGTCCTGGCAAGGATTATTCAACATCGCCTTGCCAGGCACGCTGAGGAGAGGCTTGCGGAGCCCCAATGCGGTTTCAGGAAAGGGCGGTCCTGCACAGATGCCATATTTTCTGTCCGTCTGCTACAGCATCGGTGTAGGGAATTCCCGCAAGACCTACATCTCTGCTTTATTGACCTGGTCAAGGCCTATGATACCATCAGTAGGCCTGGGCTCTAGGTTGTTCTTCGTGCTTTTGGTGTCCCTGACCCCCTGCTCACGATCATTATGGACCTTCATGATGGTGAGCAGGCCCGGGTAAAACTACGTGGCCGGGAGTCGGAGCCATTCCCTGTACACCTTGGGGTGCGACAGGGATGTCCTCTGGCTCCCACATTATTTAACATTTATTTGACCACGTAGTTCGTGAAGCCTTCAATAGCTGTACCGGGGGAATCTCCATTTGGTACAGATATAATAGGAGGCTGATCGATGCCCGGGTGCGGTCAAGGGATGGCTCCCTATTGCTCAACCACGTTATGTATGCCAATGATTTGGTAATAGCTGCTCATTCAGAGGAGGAGTTGGAGACGCTGCTGCTGAGACTGTAGCGTGCAACTAAGAGATGGAGCCTTACCATCAGCCCCACCAAAACTAAGCACCTGCCTGGGTATTTTGTACCATCGGACACTCCACCCCCACAACTCCCAATCGGTGATGGGGCAGTTGTGGAGAGAGTGGAGAGTTTCCCATACCTGGGCAGTGTGCTTATGACCGGCTCCAGTTTAACAGCAGAGGTCTCACTCCAAATCAGTCGAGCGGCAATATCTTTTCATCGGTTGCGTAACGCTGTGTGGAAGCTACCTGGTCTGTCGCTCCGCACTAAGCTTCAGGTCTTCTCGGCCACGGTCATTCCCTCCCTTCTCTACGCTTGCGAAACGTGGACCCCCTCTAATGGAACATCTTCGCCGGTTAGAAACTTTTAGTCTAGCCTGCCTACGATCCATCCTGGGTTTAATCAGGCTGGATTGTGTGAGGAGCTCACAAATCCTTGAAAGATCTGGGGCAGGTCCCATCGGTGAGCTCTTCCGGTAGGCAAGGCTGCGTTGGCTGGGTCATGTAGCCCGCGTGCCCAGCCACCGCATGCCGAAACAGCTTTTGTTTGGCCGGATCGAGGGGGCTAAACGGGCGCGGCACGGGCTAGAGAAGAGATGGAGTGATGTGGTACAGGAGGACGTGGAGCTGAGTGGACTTGCCGATGACCGGTACCAGCGGTGTCAAGATCAGCCTCTGTGGAGTGAGGCTCGTGAAGGATGCTACTGGGCAGTTGGAGGTAGTCGCCCTTCAACAACAACGGAGGGCGGAGGAGCGACGCTCACAACAGTGAGCGGAGCGCCGGGTGGCTAAAGCACAGCAGGTTGGCACAGTAGGGGGCACAGGTGGTGCATCGGCCAGTCATCTCAGTCAGTCGACTCGTGGCACCTGGGTCTGCCCCGTGACCTCCTGCCCGTGGGCGTTCGACACTTCACGTGGCCTGGCACAAGCGTCGTGGTGACGTCACCGCCACTTAGTGGCGAATGGCGGTTGTTGTTGTGTGTATGTGTGTGTGAGTATCTGTGTGTATGTATGTGTATGTGTCTATGTGTGCGTGTAGACTCTGTGTGTGTGTATCTGTGTGCGTGTAGACTCTGTGTATGTGTATCTGTATATGTGTGCGTGTAGACTTGTGTATATGTATCTGTATGTGTGTATCTGTATGTGTGTGTGTGTCTGTATTTGTCTATGTATGTGTCTATGTGTGCGTGTAGACTCTGTGTGTGTGTATCTGTATGTGTGTGTGTGCGTGTAGACTCTGTGTATGTGTGTGTGTGTGCATGTAGAGACTGTGTGTGTGTATCTGTATGTGTGTGTGTGTGTGCGTGTAGAGACTGTGTGTGTATCTGTATGTGTGTATCTGTATGTGTGTGTGTGTGCGTGTAGACTCTGTGTGTATGTATCTGAATGTGTGTGTGTGTGCGTGTAGACTCTGTGTGTATCTGTGTGTGTGTATCTGTGTGTGTATATCTGTGTGTGTGTATCTGTGTGTGCGTGTAGACTCTGTGTGTGTGTATCTATGTATGTGTGTGTGTTTCTGAATGTGTGTGCGTGTAGACTCTGTGTGTGTGTATCTGTATGTATGTGTGTATGTATCTGAATGTGTGCGTGTGTGCGTGTAGACTCTGTTTGTGTATCTGACTGTGTGTGCGTGTGTGCGTGTAGACTCTGTGTGTGTGTGTATCTGTATGTATGTGTGTGTGTATCTGAATGTGTGTGCGTGTAGACTCTGTGTGTGTGTGTATCTGTATGTATGTGTGTGTTTCTGAATGTGTGCGTGTGTGTGTGTAGACTCTGTGTGTGTGTATCTGTATGTATGTGTGTGTTTCTGAATGTGTGTGCGTGTGTGCGTGTAGACTCTGTGTGTGTGTATCTGTATGTATGTGTGTGTTTCTGAATGTGTGTGCGTGTGTGCGTGTAGACTCTGTGTGTGAACGCCGAGGTGCGGAGGCTGCGCTCTCTCCAGGCCATCAACGAACGCTGCCTGGAGCTGCAGAGGAACAAACCACGTGGGTACCAGCGCTAGGCCATAGACCCTAGACTCTAGCCTGGTACCCTAACACTAGACCTAGACTCTAGCCCTGTACCCTAACACTAAACCTAGACTCTAGCCTTGTACCCTAACACTAAACCTAGACTCTAGCCTTGTACCCTAACACTAAACCTAGACTCTAGCCCTGTACCCTAACACTAAACCTAGACTCTAGCCTTGTACCCTAACACTAAACCTAGACTCTAGCCTTGTACCCTAACACTAAACCTAGACTCTAGCCTTGTACTCTAAGACTAGACCTAGACTCTAGCTCTGTACCCTAACACTAGACCTAGACTCTAGCCCTGTACCCTAACACTAAACCTAGACTCTAGCCTTGTACCCTAACACTAGACCTAGACTCTAGCTCTGTACCCTAACACTAGACCTAGACTCTAGCCCCTGTACCCTAACACTAGACCTAGACTCTAGCCTTGTACCCTAACACTAGACCTAGACTCTAGCCTTGTACCCTAACACTAAACCTAGACTCTAGCCTTGTACCCTAACACTAGACCTAGACTCTAGCCTTGTACCCTAACACTAGACCTAGACTCTAGCCCTGTACCCTAACACTAGACCTAGACTCTAGCCTTGTACCCTAACACTAAACCTAGACTCTAGCCTTGTAACCTAAGACTAAACCTAGACTCTAGCCTTGTACCCTAACACTAGACCTAGACTCTAGCCTTGTACCCTAACACTAAACCTAGACTCTAGCCTTGTACCCTAACACTAAACCTAGACTCTAGCTCTGTACCCTAACACTAGACCTAGACTCTAGCCTTGTACCCTAACACTAAACCTAGACTCTAGCCCTGTACCCTAACACTAGACCTAGACTCTAGCCTTCTACCGTAACACTAGACTCTAGCCCTGTACCCTAACACTAGACCTAGACTCTAGCCTTGTACCCTAACACTAGATCTAGACTCTAGCCTTCTACCGTAACACTAGACCCTAGACTCTAGCCTTGTACCCTAACACTAAACCTAGACTCCGCACTTAGCCTTGTACCCTAACACTAAACCTAGACTCTAGCTCTGTACCCTAACACTAAACCTAGACTCTAGCCTTGTACCCTAACACTAAACCTAGACTCTAGCCCTGTACCCTAACACTAGATCTAGGCTCTAGCCTTGTACCCTAACACTAAACCTAGACTCTAGCTCTGTATCCTAACACTAGACCTAGACTCTAGCCTTGTACCCTAACACTAAACCTAGACTCTAGCCTTGTACCCTAACACTAAACCTAGACTCTAGCCTTGTACCCTAACACTAAACCTAGACTCTAGCCCTGTACCCTAACACTAGACCTAGACTCTAGCCTTGTACCCTAACACTAAACCTAGACTCTAGCCTTGTACCCTAACACTAAACCTAGACTCTAGCCTTGTACCCTAACACTAAACCTAGACTCTAGCCTTGTACCCTAACACTAAACCTAGACGCTAGCTCTGTACCCTAACACTAGACCTAAACTCTAGCCCTGTGACTAGACACTAGACCTAGACTCTAGCCTTGTACCCTAACACTAGACCTAGACTCAAGCCTTGTACCCTAACACTAGACCTAGACTCTAGCCTTGTACCCTAACACTAGACCTAGACTCTAGCCCTGTACCCTAACACTAGACCTAGACTCTTGCCTTGTACCCTAACACTAAACCTAGACTCTAGCCCTGTACCCTAACACTAAACCTAGACTCTAGCCCTGTACCCTAACACTAGACCTAGACTCTAGCCTTGTACCGTAACACTAGACCTAGACTCTAGCCCTGTGACTCAACACTAGACCTAGACTCTAGCCTTGTACCCTAACACTAAACCTAGACTCTAGCCTTGTACCATAACACTAGACCCTAGACTCTAGCCCTGTACCCTAACACTAAACCTAGACTCTAGCCCTGTACCCTAACACTAAACCTAGACTCTAGCCTTGTACCCTTCCACTAGACCCTAGACTCTAGCCCTGTACCCTAACACTAAAACCAAACCCCTAGACCCACTATAAACTCATAGACACCCACTCTTAAAACCACTCTTACACCCACACTAAACCCATATAAACCACTCTTACACCCACACTAAACCCACTGTAAACCACTCTTACACCCACACTAAACCCACTGTAAACTACTCTTACACCCACACTAAACCCACTATAAACCACTCTAACACCCACACTAAACCCATATAAACCCCTCTTACACCCACTCTAAACCCACTATAAACCACTCTTACACCCACACTAAACCCACTATAAACCACTCTTACACCCACACTAAACCCACACTAAACCCATATAAACCACTCTTACACCCACACTAAACCCACTATACACCACTCTTACACCCACACTAAACCCACTATAAACCACTCTTACACCCACACTAAACTCACTCTTACACCCACACTAAACCCATATAAACCACTCTTACACCCACACTAAACCCATATAAACCACTCTTACACCCACACTAAACCCATATAAACCACTCTTACACCCACACTAAACCCATATAAACCACTCTTACACCCACACTAGACCCACTATAAACCACTCTTACACCCACACTAAACCCATATAAACCACTCTTACACCCACACTAAACCCATATAAACCACTCTTACACCCACACTAGACCCACTATAAACCACTCTTACACCCACACTAAATCCATATAAACCACTCTTACACCCACACTAAACCCATATAAACCACTCTTACACCCACACTAAAACCATATAAACCACTCTTACACCCACACTAGACCCACTATAAACCACTCTTACACCCACACTAAACCCATATAAACCACTCTTACACCCACACTAGACCCACTATAAACCACTCTTACACGACACTAAACCCACTCTTACACCCACACTAAACCCACTGTAAACCACTGTTACACCCACACTAAACCCACTCTTACACCCACACTAAACCCACTGTAAACCACTCTTACACCCACACTAAACCCATATAAACCACTCTTACACCCACTATGAACCACTCTTACACCCACACTAAACCCACTATAAACCACTGTTACACCCACACTAAACCCACTCTTACACCCACACTAAACCCACTATAAACCACTCTTACACCCACACTAAACCCATATAAACCACTCTTACACCCACACTAAACCCATATAAACCACTCTTACACCCACTATGAACCACTCTTACACCCACACTAAACCCACTATAAACCACTCTTACACCCACACTAAACCCATATAAATCACTCTTACACCCACACTAAACCCACTATAAACCACTCTTACACCCACTCTTACACTCACTATAAACCACTCTTACACCCACACTAAACCCATATAAACCACTCTTACACCCAGACTAAACCCATATAAACCACTCTTACACCCACACTAAACCCACTATAATCCACTCTTACACCCACACTAAACCCACTATAATCCACTCTTACACCCACACTAAACCCACTGTAAACCACTCTTACACCCACACTAAACCCACTATAAACCACTCTTACACCCACACTAAACCCACTATACACCACTCTTACACGCACACTAAACCCATATAAACCACTCTTACACCCACACTAAACCCATATAAACCACTCTTACACTCACACTAAACCCACTATAAACCACTCTTACACCCACACTAAACCCATATAAACCACTCTTACACACACATTAAACCCATATAAACCACTCTTACACCCACACTAGACCCACTATAAACCACTCTTACACCCACACTAAACCCATATAAACCACTCTTACACCCACACTAAACCCACTCTTACACCCACACTAAACCCACTATACACCACTCTTACACCCACACTAATCCCATATAAACCACTCTTACACCCACACTAAACCCATATAAACCACTCTTACACCCACACTAGACCCACTATAAACCACTCTTACACCCACACTAAATCCATATAAACCACTCTTACACCCACACTAAACCCATATAAACCACTCTTACACCCACACTAAAACCATATAAACCACTCTTACACCCACACTAAACCCATATAAACCACTCTTACACCCACACTAAACCCATATAAACCACTCTTACACCCACTATGAACCACTCTTACACCCACACTAAACCCACTATAAACCACTCTTACACCCACACTAAACCCATATAAATCACTCTTACACCCACACTAAACCCACTATAAACCACTCTTACACCCACTCTTACACTCACTATAAACCACTCTTACACCCACACTAAACCCATATAAACCACTCTTACACCCAGACTAAACCCATATAAACCACTCTTACACCCACACTAAACCCACTATAATCCACTCTTACACCCACACTAAACCCACTGTAAACCACTCTTACACCCACACTAAACCCACTATAAACCACTCTTACACTCACACTAAACTCACTATAAACCATTCTTACACCCACACTAAACCCACTATAAACCACTCTTACACCCACACTAAACCCATATAAACCACTCTTACACCCACACTGAACCCATATAAACCACTCTTACACTCACACTAAACCCACTATAAACCACTCTTACACCCACACTAAACCCATATAAACCACTCTTACACCCACACTAAACCCATATAAACCACTCTTACACCCACAGTAGACCCACTATAAACCACTCTTACACCCACACTAAACCCACTATAAACCACTCTTACACCCACACTAAACCCACTATAAACCACTCTTACACCCACTCTTACACTCACTATAAACCACTCTTACACCCACACTAAACCCATATAAACCACTCTTACACCCAGACTAAACCCATATAAACCACTCTTACACCCACACTAAACCCACTATAAACCACTCTTACACCCACTCTTACACTCACTATAAACCACTCTTACACCCACACTAAACCCATATAAACCACTCACACCCAGACTAAACCCACTATAAACCACTCTTACACCCACACTAAACCCATATAAACCACTCTTACACCCACACTAAACCCATATAAACCACTCTTACACCCATACTAAACCCACTATAAACCACTCTTACACCCACACTAAACCCATATAAACCACTCTTACACCCAGACTAAACCCACTATAAACCACTCTTACACCCACACTAAACCCATATAAACCACTCTTACACCCAGACTAAACCCATATAAACCACTCTTACACTCACACTAAACCCATATAAACCACTCTTACACTCACACTAAACCCACTCTTACACCCACACTAAACCCACACTAAACCCACACTAAACCCACTATAAACCACTCTTACACCCACTATAAACCACTCTTACACCCACACTAAACCCACTCTTACACCCACACTAAACCCACACTAAACCCACACTAAACCCACTATAAACCACTCTTACACCCACACTAAACCCACACTAAACCCACTCTTACACCCACACTAAACCCACTCTTACACCCACACTAAACCCACTCTTACACCCACACTAAACCCACTCTTACACCCACACTAAACCCACTCTTACACCCACACTAAACCCACACTAAACCCACACTAAACCCACACCAAACCCATATAAACCACTCTTACACCCAAACTAAACCCACTATAAACCACTCTTACACCCACACTAAACCCATATAAACCACTCTTACACCCACACTAAACCCACTATAAACCACTCTTACACCCACACTAAACCCATATAAATCACTCTTACACCCACACTAAACCCACTATAAACCACTCTTACACCCACTCTTACACTCACTATAAACCACTCTTACACCCACACTAAACCCATATAAACCACTCACACCCAGACTAAACCCACTATAAACCACTCTTACACCCACACTAAACCCATATAAACCACTCTTACACCCACACTAAGCCCATATAAACCACTCTTACACCCATACTAAACCCACTATAAACCACTCTTACACCCACACTAAACCCATATAAACCACTCTTACACCCAGACTAAACCCACTATAAACCACTCTTACACCCACACTAAACCCATATAAACCACTCTTACACCCAGACTAAACCCATATAAACCACTCTTACACTCACACTAAACCCATATAAACCACTCTTACACCCACACTAAACCCACTCTTACACCCACACTAAACCCACTCTTACACCCACACTAAACCCACACTAAACCCACACTAAACCCACACTAAACCCACTCTATCCCCCACTCTCACACGCACAGGTGAGACACGGGCGCCTCGGGAAGAGGGGTGTTTGAGCGATAAGAAGAGGAGGAGGAGGAGAGGCGGTGGTGCCGCGGTGAGCGGCCCCTGCCCCTACCGGGCCCCCAGCTCGGTGTGGGAAGTTTCCCAGGCGGCGCTCTCTCGCCCCGCCGACATTGAGGAGCTCGCCGCACTCGGGAAGCGCCTGGGAGGCTGCCCTTACTACGGAGGCAGGGCAGCCCTGCCATCGGCGGAGGTGTGTGTGTGTGTGGGTTGGTGAGTGGATGAGTTGGTTGGTGAGTGGGTGAATGAGTGGGCGGGGGGTGGGTGGGTGAGTGAGTGGGTGAGTGGGTGGTTGAGTGAGAGGGTGGGTGAATGAGTGAGTGGTGGTTGTGCCGCTGTACGTGGTGGTGGTGGTTGTGCCGCTGTATGTGGTGGTGGTTGTGCCGCTGTACGTGGTGGTGGTTGTGCCGCCGTACGTGGTGGTGGTGGTTGTGCTGCTGTACGTGGTGGTGGTGGTGGTTGTGCCGCTGTACGTGGTGGTGGTGGTGGTGGTGGTTGTGCCGCTGTACCTGGTGGTGGTGGTGGTGGTTGTGCCACTGTACGTGGTGGTGGTGGTTGGGCCACCGCAGGTGGTGGTGGTTTTGCCGCTGTACGTGGTGGTGGTGGTTGTGCTGCTGTACGTGTTGGTGGTGGTTGTGTCGCTGTACGTGGTGGTGGTGGTTGTGCCGCTGTACGTGGTGGTGGTGGTGGTGGTTGTGCCACTGTACGTGGTGGTGGTGGTTGTGCTGCTGTACGTGGTGGTGGTGGTGGTGGTTGTGTCGCTGTACGTGGTGGTGGTGGTGGTGGTTGTGCCGCTGTACGTGGTGGTGGTGGTGGTGGTTGTGCCACTGTACGTGGTGGTGGTGGTGGTTGTGCCACCGCAGGTGGTGGTGGTTGTGTCGCTGTACGTGGTGGTGGTGTTGGTTGTGCCGCTGTACGTGGTGGTGGTGGTTGTGCCGCTGTACGTGGTGGTGGTGTTGGTTGTGCCGCTGTACGTGGTGGTGGTGGTTGTGCCGCTGTACGTGGTGGTGGTGGTTGTGCCGCTGTACGTGATGGTGGTGGTGTTGGTTGTGCCGCTGTACGTGGTGGTGGTGGTGGTGTTGGTTGTGCCGCTGTACGTGGTGGTGGTGGTGGTGTTGGTTGTGCCGCTGTACGTGGTGGTGGTGGTGGTGGTGTTGGTTGTGCCGCTGTACGTGGTGGTGGTGGTGGTGGTGTTGGTTGTGCCGCTGTACGTGGTGGTGGTGGTGTTGGTTGTGCTGCTGTACGTGGTGGTGGTGGTGGTGGTTGTGCCGCTGTACGTGGTGGTGGTGGTGGTGGTTGTGCCGCTGTACGTGGTGGTGGTGGTGGTGGTTGTGCCGCCGCAGGTGGTGGTGCTGCCCTACCACACGCTGCTGAACGCGGCCGCGCGGCGAGCGGCGGGCGCCCGCCTGGCGGGGCAGGTGGTGGTGATTGACGAAGCTCACAACCTGGTGGACACCATCACGGACATACACAGCGCCCGCGTCACCGGATCTCAGGTCAGCGGGTCACCGGATCACTGGGTCACCGGGTTACTGGGTCACTGGGTTACTGAGTCACTGGGTTGCTGGGTCACTGGGTCACGGGGTCACTGTTACTGAGTCACTGGGTCACTGAGTCACTGGGTTACTGGGTTACTGAGTCACTGGGTTACTGGGTCACTGGGTTACTGAGTCACTGGGTTACTGGGTCACAGGGTTACTGGGTCACTGGGTCACTGGGTCACTGGGTCAGAGTCACTGGGTTACTGGGTCACTGGGTTACTGGGTCACTGAGTTACTGGGTCACTGAGTCACTGAGTCACTGGGTCAGAGTCACTGGTTATTGGGTTACTGGGTCACTGAGTTACTGGGTCACTGAGTTATTGCGTCACTGAGTTACTGGGTCACTGGGTCACTGGGTGTTTGTGTTTGTAATATATATGGTGTGTGTGCTGTGTGTGTGTGTGCTGTGTGTGTGCTGTGTGTGTGCTGTGTGTGTGTGTGTGCTGCGTGTGTGCTGTGTGTGTGTGTGTGCTGTGTGTGTGTGTGCTGTGTGTGTGTGTGTGCTGTGTGTGTGCTGTGTGTGTGTGCTCTGTGTGTGTGTGTGCTGCGTGTGTGCTGTGTGTGTGTGTGCTGTGTGTGTGTGTGCGCTGTGTGTGTGTGCTGTGTGTGTGTGTGCTGCGTGTGTGTGTGCTGTGTGTGTGTGCTGCATGTGTGCTGTGTGTGTGTGTGCTGTGTGTGTGTCTGTCTGTGTGTGTGTCTGTCTGTGTGTGTGCTGTGTGTGTGTGTGCTGTGTGTGTGTGCTGTGTGTGTGTGTCTTTCTGTGTGTGTTTGTGTGTGTGTGTCTGTCTGTGTGTGTGTGTGTGCTGTGTGTGTGTCTGTGTGTGTGCTGTGTGTGTGTGTGCTGTGTGTCTGTCTGTGTGTGTGTGTCTGTCTGTGTGTGTCTGTGTGTGCTGTGTGTGTGTGTGCTGTGTGTGTGCTGTGTGTGTGCTGTGTGTGTGCTGTGTGTGTGCTGTGTGTGTGCTGTGTGTGTGCTGTGTATGTGCTGTGTGTGTGTGTGCTGTGTGTGTGTGCTGTGTGTGTGTGTGCTGTGTGTGTGCTGTGTGTGTGCTGTATGTGTGTGTGCTGTATGTGTGTGTGTGCTGTGTGTGTGTGTGCAGCTGTGCTGTGCACACTCCCAGCTCACACAGTACCTGCATCGCTACCGGTGAGGCCAACGCTGCGACTTGCACGCACACGCGTGTGTGAGTCTGTGTGTGTGTCTGTGTGTGAGTCTGTGTGTGCGCGTGAGTCTGTGTGTGTGTGAGTCTGTGTGTATGTGTGTCTGTGTGTGTGTCTGTGTGTGTGTCTGTGTATGTGTGTGTGAGTCTGTGTGTGTGTCTGTGTGTGTGTCTCTGTGTGTGTGTGGTGAGTCTGTGTGTGTGTGAGAGTCTGTGTGTGTGAGAGTCTGTGTGTGTGTGTGAGAGTCTGTGTGTGAGAGTCTGTGTGTGTGTGAGAGAGTCTGAGTCTGTGTGTGTGTGAGAGAGTCTGAGTCTGTGTGTGTGTGAGAGAGTCTGAGTCTGTGTGTGTGTGTGAGTCTGTGTGTGTGTAGTGAGACTGTGAGTGTGTGTGTGTGGTGAGTCTGTGTGTGTGTGTGTGAGAGTCTGTGTGTGTGTGTGAGTCTGTGTGTGAGTCTGCGTGTGTGAATCTGTCTGTCTGTGGTGAGTCTGTGTGTGTAGTGGTGAGTCTGTGTGTGTTTGTGTGGTGAGTCTGTGTGTGTTTGTGTGGTGAGTCTGTGTGTGTAGTGGTGAGTCTGTGTGTGTGGTGAATCTGTGTGTGTCTGTGTGTGTCTGTGTGTGTGTGTGTCTGTGTGTGTATGTCTGTGTGTGTGTGTGTCTGTGTGTGTGTGTCTGTGTGTGTGTGTCTGTGTGTGTGCCTGTGTGTCTGCGTGTGTGTGTGTCTATGTGTTTGTGTCTATGTATGTGTGTGTGCCTGTGTGTCTGCGTGTGTGTGTGTCTATGTGTTTGTGTCTATGTATGTGTGTGTGTCTGTGTGTGTGTCTGTGTGTGTGTGTGTGTCTGTGTGTGTGTCTGTGTGTCCAGGAGTCGTCTCAAGGCTAAGAATGTGATGTACATCAAGCAGATCCTGTTTGTGCTGGACGGACTCGTGCAAACACTGGGTGGTGAGGAACACTCACACTCACCACCACGCTCACCACCATGCTCACCACCACACTCACCACCACGCTCACCACCATGCTCACCAGCACGCTCACCACCACGCTCACCAGCACGCTCACCACCATGCTCACCACCACGCTCACCATCCCGTTCACCACCACGCTCACCACCACGCTCACCACCACGCTCACCACCACCCTCACCACCACCACGCTCACCAGCACGCTCACCACCACGCCCACCAGCACGCTCACCACCACGCTCACCACCACGCTCACCACCACGCTCACCAGCAGCTCACCAGCACGCTCACCACCACGCTCACCACCACGCTCACCACCAGCACGCTCACCAGCACGCTCACCACCACCCTCACCACCACCACGCTCACCACCACGCTCACCACCACGCTCACCAGCACGCTCACCACCACCCTCACCACCATCATCACGCTCACCAGCACGCTCACCACCACCCTCACCACCACCACGCTCACCAGCACGCTCACCACCACCACCACCATGCTCACCACCACGCTCACCACCACGCTCACCACCACGCTCACCACCACCCTCACCACCACACTCACCACCACCCTCACCACCACCCTCACCATCACGCTCACCACCACGCTCACCACCACCCTCACCAGCACGCTCACCATCCCGCTCACCACCACGCTCACCACCACGCTCACCACCATGCTCACCACCACGCTCACCATCCCGTTCACCACCACGCTCACCACCACGCTCACCACCACCCTCACCACCACCACGCTCACCACCACGCTCACCATCACGCTCACCACCACGCTCACCACCACGCTCACCAGCACGCTCACCACCACCCTCACCACCACTACCACGCTCACCACCACGCTCACCAGCACGCTCACCATCACGCTCACCATCACGCTCACCACCAAACTCACCACCATGTTCACCACCACGCTCACCAGCACGCTCACCACCAACCTCACCACAACCACCACGCTCACCATCACGCTCGCCACCACGCTCACCACCACGCTCACCACCACGCTCACCAGCACGCTCACCACCACCCTCACCACCATCACCACGCTCACCATCACGCTCACCATCACGCTCACCATTACGCTCACCATCACGCTCACCACCACCCTCACCAGCACGCTCACCACCACGCTCACCACCACGCTCACCAGCACGCTCACCACCACCCTCACCACCATCACCACGCTCACCATCACGCTCACCACCACCCTCACCACCACGCTCACCACCACGCTCACCACCACGCTCACCACCACGCTCACCACCACGCTCACCAGCACGCTCACCACCACGCTCACCACCACCACGCTCACCACCACGCTCACCACCACCCTCACCACCACCCTCACCACCACGCTCACCACCACGCTCACCGTGACCGTTTCTCCCACACCCCCCTGAATCCCACTGACCCCTGACCCCTGACCCCTGACCCCCCCCCCCCCCCCAGGAAAAACCGGCGCCAACCCCAACCTCCAGACGCTGACCTCTCCAGGTAAGAGTTCTTGACCCCGTGACCCCCTGTGCTGCCCCCGTGACCTGCACTGACCCGATGACCCAGTGACCCTTGTGGTGACCCACACTGATGCCGTGACCCGCACTGACCCCATGACCCCGTGACCCACGCTGATCCCATGACCAACACTGATCCTATGACCCCTTTGATGACCCCGTGATCCGTTCTGACCCTATGACCCCGTGACCCTCGTTGACGCTGTGACCCCTGTGATGACCCCGTGACCCCTCTGTCCAGGTACAGAGGTGAGGTCGATCAATGACTTCCTGTTCGCAGCGCAGATTGACAACATCAACTTGTTCAAGGTGGGAGGGGGAGGGGTGATGGTGGGGGAGGTGGTGATGGGGGTGGTGATGGTGGGGGTGATGGGGGTGGGGGAGGGGGTGATGGTGGTGATGGTGGTGGTGGTGGAAGTGGTGGTGGAAGTGGTGGTGGTGGTGGTGGTGGTGGTGATGGGGTGGTGATAGGGGTGATGATGGTGATGGTGGTGGCGGTGGTAGTGGTGATGGGGGTGATGATGGTGGTGATGGTGATGCTGTTAACGGTGATGGTGGTGGTAGTGGTGATGGTGGTGATGGTGATGCTGTTAGTGGTGATGGTGATGATGGTGATGCTGTTAGTGGTGATGGTGGTAATGGTGGTGATGCTTTTAGTGGTGATGGTGGTGGTGGTAGTGATGGTGGTGATGGTAGTGGTGATAGGGGTGATGGTGGTGATGGTAGTGGTGATGGGGGTGGTGGTGATGCTGTTAGTGGTGATGGTGGTGATGGTGATGCTGTTAGTGGTGATGGTGGTGGTGGTAGTGATGGTGGTGATGGTGATGGTGATAGGGGTGATGGTGGTGATGGTGATGGTGATAGGGGTGATGGTGGTGATGGTAGTGGTGATGGGGGTGATGGTGATGCTGTTAGTGGTGATGGTGGTGATGGTGATGATGGTGATGCTGTTAGTGGTGATGGTAGTGGTGGTAGTGATGGTGATGATGGTGATGGTGGTGATGGTGATGATGGTGGTGATGGTGGTGGTAGTGGTGATGGTGGTGGTAGTGGTGGCGGTGGTGGTGGTGGTGGTGATGGTAGTGGTGATGGTGGTGATGGTGATGGGGGTGATGGTGATGATGGCGTTGTCTCTACCCCCCACACCAGGTCCACCGCTACTGTGAGAAGAGCAAAGTCGGCCACAAGGTACCCCCTAGCAACAACCCCCTAGCAACAACCCCCTAGCAACAACCCCCTAGCAACAACCCCTAGCAACAACCTAACAACAACTCCTAGCAACAACCCCGTAGCAACAACCCCCTAGCAACAACCCCTTAGCAACAACCCCTAGCGACAACCCCCTAGCAACAACCCCCTAGCAACAACCCCCTAGCAACAACCACCTAGCAACAACCACCTAGCAACAACCCCCTAGCAACAACCCCCTAGCAACAACCTACTAACAACAACCCCTAGCAACAACCCCTAGCAACAACCCCCTAGCAACAACCCCTAGCGACAACCCCCTAGCAACAACCCCCTAGCAACAACCCCCTAGCAACAACCCCCTCGCAACAACCACCTAGCAACAACCCCCTAGCAACAACCACCTAGCGACCACCCCCTAGCAACAACCGCCTAGAAACAACCACCTAGCAACAACCCCCTAGCAACAACCCCCTAGCGACCACCCCCTAGCAACAACCGCCTAGCAACAACCCCCTAGCAACAACCCCCTAGCAACAACCCCCTAGCAACAACCCCCTAGCAACAACCCCCTAGCAACAACCACCTAGCAACAACCACCTAGCAACAACCCCCTAGCAACAACCCCCTAGCAACAACTCCCTAGCAACAGCCCTCTAGCAACAACCCCCTAGCAACAACCCCCTAGCAACAACCCCCTAGCAACAACCCCTAGCAACAAACCCCTAGCAACAATCCCCTAGCAACAATCCCTTAGCAACAACCCCCTAGCGACAACCCCTAGCGACAACCCCCTAGCAACAACCCCTTAGCAACAACGCCCTAGCAACAACCCCCTAGCAACAACCCCCTAGCAACAACCCCCTAGCAACAACCCCTAGCAACAACCTAACAACAACCCCTAGCAACAACCCCTAGCAACAACCCCGTAGCAACAACCCTCTAGCAACAACCCCCTAGCAACAACCCCTAGGGACCACCCCCTAGCAACAACCGCCTAGCAACAACCCCCTAGCAACAACTCCCTAGCAACAGCCCTCTAGCAACAACCCCCTAGCAACAACCCCTTAGCAACAACCCCCTAGCAACAACCCCTAGCAACAAACCCCTAGCAACAATCCCCTAGCAACAATCCCTTAGCAACAACCCCCTAGCGACAACCCCTAGCGACAACCCCCTAGCAACAACCCCTTAGCAACAACCCCCTAGCAACAACCCCCTAGCAACAACCCCTAGCAACAACCTAACAACAACTCCTAGCAACAACCCCTAGCAACAACCCCGTAGCAACAACCCCCTAGCAACAACCCCCTAGCAACAACCCCTAGCGACAACCCCCTAGCAACAACCCCCTAGCAACAACCCCCTAGCAACAACCACCTAGCAACAACCACCTAGCAACAACCCCCTAGCAACAACCCCCTAGCAACAACCTACTAACAACAACCACTAGCAACAACCCCTAGCAACAACCCCCTAGCAACAACCCCTAGCGACAACCCCCTAGCAACAACCCCCTAGCAACAACCCCCTAGCAACAACCCCCTCGCAACAACCACCTAGCAACAACCCCCTAGCAACAACCACCTAGCGACCACCCCCTAGCAACAACCGCCTAGCAACAACCGCCTAGCAACAACCACCTAGCAACAACCCCCTAGCAACAACCCCCTAGCGACCACCCCCTAGCAACAACCGCCTAGCAACAACCCCCTAGCAACAACCCCCTAGCAACAACCCCCTAGCAACAACCCCCTAGCAATAACCCCCTAGCAACAACCACCTAGCAACAACCACCTAGCAACAACCCCCTAGCAACAACCCCCTAGCAACAACCCCCTAGCAACAACTCCCTAGCAACAGCCCTCTAGCAACAACCCCCTAGCAACAACCCCCTAGCAACAACCCCCTAGCAACAACCCCCTAGCAACAACCCCTAGCAACAACCCCCTAGCAACAATCCCCTAGCAACAACCCCTTAGCGACAACCCCCTAGCGACAACCCCCTAGCGACAACCCCCTAGCAACAGCCCTCTAGCAACAACCCCCTAGCAACAACCCCCTAGCAACAACCCCCTAGCAACAACCCCCTAGCAACAACCCCTAGCAACAACCCCCTAGCAACAATCCCCTAGCAACAACCCCTTAGCGACAACCCCCTAGCGACAACCCCTAGCAACAACCCCTTAGCAACAACCCCTTAGCAACAACCCCCTAGCAACAACCCCCTAGCGACAACCCCCTAGCGACAACCCCCTAGCGACAACCCCCTAGCAACAACCCCCTAGCAACAACCCCCTAGCAACAACCCCCTAGCAACAACCCCCTAGCAACAACCCCCTAGCGACAACCCCCTAGCGACAACCCCTAGCGACAACCCCCTAGCGACAACCCCCTAGCAACAACCCCCTAGCAACAACCCCCTAGCAACAACCCCTAGCAACAACCCCCTAGCAACAACCCCCTAGCAACAACCTAACAACAACCCCCTAGCAACAACCCCCTAGCAACAACCCCTAGCAACAACCCCCTAGCAACAACCCCCTCGCAACAACCCCCTAGCAACAACCCCCTAGCGACAACCCCCTAGCAACAACCCCCTAGCAACACCCCCCTAGCGACAACCCCTAGCAACAACCCCCTAGCAACAACCACCTAGCAACAACCCCCTAGCAATAACTCCCTAGCAACAACCCCCTAGCAACAACCCCCTAGCAACAACCCCCTAGCAACAACCCCCTAGCAACAACCCCCTAGCGACAACCCCCTAGCGACAACCCCCTAGCGACAACCACCTAGCGACAACCCCCTAGCGACAACCCCCTAGCGACAACCCCTAGCAACAACCCCCTATCGACAATCCCCTAGCAACAACCCCCTAGCAACAACCACCTAGCAACAACCACCTAGCAACAACCCCCTAGCGACAATCCCCTAGCAACAACCCCTAGCGACAATCCCCTAGCAACAACCCCTAGCGACAACCCCTAGCAACAACCCCCTAGCGACAACCCCCTAGCAACAACCCCCTAGCAACAACCCCCTAGCGACCACCCCCTAGCAACAACCGCCTAGCAACAACCCCCTAGCAACAACCCCCTAGCAACAACCCCCTAGCAACAACCCCCTAGCAACAACCACCTAGCAACAACCCCCTAGCAACAACCCCCTAGCAACAACTCCCTAGCAACAGCCCTCTAGCAACAACCCCCTAGCAACAACCCCCTAGCAACAACCCCCTAGCAACAACCCCTAGCAACAACCCCCTAGCAACAATCCCCTAGCAACAACCCCTTAGCAACAACCCCCTAGCGACAACCCCTAGCGACAACCCCCTAGCAACAACCCCTTAGCAACAACGCCCTAGCAACAACCCCACTTGCAACAACCCCCTAGCAACAACCCCTAGCAACAACCTAACAACAACCCCTAGCAACAACCCCTAGCAACAACGCCGTAGCAACAACCCCCTAGCAACAACCCCCTAGCAACAACCCCTAGCGACAACCCCCTAGCAACAACCCCCTAGCAACAACCCCCTAGCAACAACCACCTAGCAACAACCACCTAGCAACAACCCCCTAGCAACAACCTACTAACAACAACCCCTAGCAACAACCCCTAGCAACAACCCCCTAGCAACAACCCCTAGCGACAACCCCCTAGCAACAACCCCCTAGCAACAACCCCCTAGCAAACAACCCCCTCGCAACAACCACCTAGCAACAACCCCCTAGCAACAACCACCTAGCGACCACCCCCTAGCAACAACCGCCTAGCAACAACCACCTAGCAACAACCCCCTAGCAACAACCCCCTAGCGACCACCCCCTAGCAACAACCGCCTAGCAACAACCCCCTAGCAACAACCCCCTAGCAACAACCCCCTAGCAACAACCCCCTAGCAACAACCCCCTAGCAACAACCACCTAGCAACAACCACCTAGCAACAACCCCCTAGCAACAACCCCCTAGCAACAACTCCCTAGCAACAGCCCTCTAGCAACAACCCCCTAGCAACAACCCCCTAGCAACAACCCCTAGCAACAACCCCCTAGCAACAATCCCCTAGCAACAACCCCTTAGCGACAACCCCCTAGCGACAACCCCTAGCGACAAGCCCCTAGCAACAACGCCTTAGCAACAACGCCCTAGCAACAACCCCCTAGCAACAACCCCCTAGCAACAACCCCCTAGCGACAACCCCCTAGCGACAACCCCCTAGCAACAACCCCCTAGCAACAACCCCCTAGCAACAACCCCCTAGCGACAACCCCCTAGCAACAACCCCCTAGCAACAACCCCCTAGCAACAACCCCCTAGCGACAACCCCCTAGCGACAACCCCTAGCGACAACCTCTAGCGACAACCCCCTAGCGACAACCCCTAGCGACAACCCCTAGCAACAACCCCCTAGCAACAACCCCCTAGCAACAACCCCCTAGCAACAACCCCCTAGCAACAACCCCCTAGCAACAACCCCTAGCAACAACCCCTAGCAACAACCCCCTAGCAACAACCTCCTAACAACAACCCCCTAGCAACAACCCCCTAGCAACAACCCCCTAGCAACAACCCCCTAGCAACAACCCCCTAGCAATAACCACCTAGCAACAACCCTCTAGCAACAACCCCCTAGCAACAACCACCTAGCAACAACCCCCTAGCAACAACCACCTAGCAACAACCCCCTAGCAACAACTCCCTAGCAACAGCCCTCTAGCAACAACCCCCTAGCAACAACCCCCTAGCAACAACCCCCTAGCAACAACCCCTAGCAACAACCCCCTAGCAACAATCCCTTAGCAACAACCCCTTAGCAACAACCCCCTAGCGACAACCCCTAGCGACAACCCCCTAGCAACAACCCCTTAGCAACAACCCCCTAGCAACAACCCCCTAGCAACAACCCCCTAGCGACAACCCCCTAGCGACAACCCCCTAGCGACAACCCCCTAGCAACAACCCCCTAGCAACAACCCCCTAGCAACAACCCCCTAGCGACAACCCCCTAGCGACAACCCCTAGCGACAACCCCCTAGCGACAACCCCCTAGCAACAACCCCCTAGCAACAACCCCCTAGCAACAACCCCCTAGCAACAACCCCTAGCAACAACCCCCTAGCAACAACCCCCTAGCAACAACCCCCTAGCAACAACCTAACAACAACCCCCTAGCAACAACCCCCTAGCAACAACCCCTAGTAACAACCCCCTAGCAACAACCCCCTCGCAACAACCCCCTAGCAACAACCCCCTAGCGACAACCCCCTAGCAACAACCCCCTAGCAACACCCCCCTAGCGACAACCCCTAGCAACAACCCCCTAGCAACAACCACCTAGCAACAACCCCCTAGCAACAACCCCCTAGCAACAACCCCCTAGCAACAACCCCCTAGCAACAACCCCCTAGCAACAATCCCCTAGCAACAATCCCCTAGCAACAACCCCCTAGCAACAACCGTCTAGCGACAGCCCCCTAGCGACAACTCCCTAGCAACAACCCCCTAGCAACAACCCCCTAGCAACAACCCCCTAGCAACAACCCCCTAGCGACAACCCCCTAGCGACAACCACCTAGCAACAACCCCCTAGCGACAACCCCCTAGCGACAACCCCTAGCAACAACCCCCTATCGACAATCCCCTAGCAACAACCCCCTAGCAACAACCACCTAGCAACAACCACCTAGCGACAACCCCCTAGCGACAATCCCCTAGCAACAACCCCTAGCGACAATCCCCTAGCGACAACCCCTAGCGATAACCCCTAGCGACAACCCCCTAGCGACAACCCCCTAGCGACAACCCCCTAGCAACAACCCCCTAGCAACAACCCCCTAGCAACAACCCCTAGCGACCACCCCCTAGCGACAACCCCTAGCAACAACCCCCTAACGACAACCCCCTAGCAACAACCCCCTAGCAACAACCCCCTAGCAACAACCCCCTAGCGACAACCCCTAGCAACAACCCCCTAGCAACAACCCCCTAGCGACAACCCCTAGCGACAACCCCCTAGCGACAACCCCCTAGCAACAACCCCCTAGCAACAACCCCCTAGCGACAACCCCCTAGCAACAACCCCCTAGCAACAACCCCCTAGCAACAACCCCCTAGCAACAACCCCCTAGCAACAACCCCCTAGCAACAACCCTCTAGCGACAACCCCCTAGCAACAACCCCCTAGCGACAACCCCTAGCGACAACCCCTAGCAACAACCCCCTAGCAACAACCCCTTAGCAACAACTCCCTAGCAACAACCCCCTAGCAACAACCCCCTAGCAACAACCCCCTAGCGACAACCCCCTAGCGACAACCCCTAGCGACAACCCCCTAGCGACAACCCCCTAGCAACAACCCCCTAGCAACAACCCCCTAGCGACAACCCCCTATCAACAACCCCCTATCAACAATCCCCTAGCAACAATCCCCTAGCAACAATCCCCTAGCAACAATCCCCTAGCGACAACCCCCTAGCGACAATCCCCTAGCAACAATCCCCTAGCAACAATCCCCTAGCGACAACCCCCTAGCGACAACCCCTAGCAACAACCCCCTAGCAACAACCCCCTAGCAACAACTCCCTAGCAACAACCCCCTAGCGACAACCCCCTAGTGACCACCCCCTAGCAACAACCCCCTAGCGACAACCCCCTAGCGACAACCCCCTAGCGACAACCCCCTAGCGACAACCCCCTAGCAACAATCCCCTAGCGACAACCCCCTAGCGACAACCCCTAGCAACAACCCCCTAGCAACAACCCCCTAGCAACAACTCCCTGGCAACAACCCCCTAGCAACAACCCCCTAGCGACCACCCCCTAGCAACAACCCCCTAGCGACAACCCCCTAGCGACAACCCCCTAGCGACAACCCCCTAGCGACAACCCCCTAGCGACAACCCCTAGCGACAACCCCCTAGCGACAACCCCCTAGCGACAACCCCTTAGCGACAATCCCCTAGCGACAACCCCCTAGCAACAACCCCCCCCCCCCGCGTGACCCCCGCGTGACCCCCGCGTGACCCCCGCGTGACCCCCGCGTGACCCCCGCGTGACCCCCGCATTGTCACAGCTGCTTGGATTTGTGGAGTGCTACATGGAGCAGGGGATGGGTCAAGTGGCGTCCCACTCCTCCACCTCGTCGCCATCCACCTCGTCGCTCACCTCCTTCCTCACCTCCCTGCGGACTCCAGGTGACGACGTCATCATCGTCACCGTGAGCTCACCTCCTCGCTCACCTCCTCGCTCACCTCCTCGCTCACCTCCTCGCTCACCTCCCTGCAGGGTGCAGGTGACGTCATCACCTCCTCGCTCACATCATCACCTCCTCGCTCACGTCACTCGCCTCCCTGCAGAGTGCTGGTGACGTCATCACCTCCTCGCTCACGTCACTCACCTCCCTGCAGAGTGCTGGTGACGTCATCACCTCCTCGCTCACGTCATCACCTCCTCGCTCACGTCACTCGCCTCCCTGCAGAGTGCCGGTGACGTCATCACCTCCTCGCTCACGTCATCACCTCCTCGCTCACCTCCTTCCTCACCTCCCTGCAGAGTGCAGGTGACGTCATCACCTCGCTCACGTCCCTGCAGAGTGCAGGTGACGTCATCACCTCCTCGCTCACGTCACTCGCCTCCCTGCAGAGTGCAGGTGACGTCATCACCTCCTCGCTCACCTCCCTGTAGAGTGCAGGTGACGTCATCACCTCGTCGCTCACGTCATCACCTCCTCGCTCACGTCACTAGCCTCCCTGCAGAGTGCAGGTGACGTCATCACCTCCTCGCTCACCTCCTCGCTCGCCTCCCTGCAGAGTGCCGGTGACGTCATCATCGTTATCATCATCATCAGCTCACCTCCTCGGTGGGGGTGGAGGAGGTGGAGGAGGTGGAGGGGGTGGAGGGGGTGGTGGGGGTGGAGGTAGAGGAGGTGGAACGGGTGGAGGAGGTGGGGGTGGGCGAGGTGGAGGGGATGGAGGAGGTGGGGGTGGAGGAGGTGGAGGGGGCACAGGTGGTGCATCAGCCAGTCATCTCAGTCAGTCGACCCGTGGCACCTGCTGGGTCTGCCCCGTGACCTCCTGCCAGCGGGCGTTCGACACTTCACGTGGCCTCAGGGTGCACATAGCCTGGCACAAGCGTCGTTGTGACGTCACCGCCACTTATTGGCGAATGGCGGTTGTTGTTAGTGTGTGTGTGTGTCTGTGTGTGTGAGTGTCTGTGTGTTGGTGTGTTAGAGTGTGTGTGTGTCTGTGTGTGTGTGTGTCTGTGTGTGTTAGAGTGTGTGTGTCTGTGTGTCTGTGTGTGTGTGTGTGTCTGTGTGTTGGTGTGTTAGAGTGTGTGTGTCTGTGTGTGTGAGTGTCTGTGTGTTGGTGTGTTAGAGTGTGTGTGTGTTGGTGTGTTAGAGTGTGTGTGTTAGAGTGTGTGTGTGTCTGTCCGGCAAAACAACCCCCTACCTCCTCGCGGTGCCGGACGGGCAACTCTGTCGTGGACAGCGCTGTGGGGGGAGATCCAAGTTTGATTGGCTCCTCCCCTCATGGCATATGTGTCCACCACAGGGGCTAAACGGGGGCTCTGGACGGGTGCGAGGGGCTGGTAACCCCTCCACCTTCAATTAATTACCACGAAACTACGAATTAAACTGAAATATGTAACAACTAAGCTTGTGCCGGAGGCCCCGGGGGGCCAGGCGTCTATGACGTCTCCTGGCCAAACCCCAATTGGCGGAGCCAGGAGATTGAATACCTACCCACGGGGCTACTCCAGAAACAACGAAAAGCCACTACGGTTGGCCACGTGGAATGTTCGAACGCTCACTGCAGAGGAGAGGCTGCCACTCCTCTGTCGGGAGCTGGACCGGTACCGCCTGGATCTATGCGGCATTCAGGAGGTCCGGTGGACCGGCTCTGGCTCCTGCCACCATGAGGGGTGGACAGTCCTCTACTCGGGGCAGCAGACTGCCAAACAACAGGGTGTGGGTCTTCTTTTGAACAAAAGAATGAAGGGGGCGTGGGAGCGTGGCGGTGAGGTGTGGGAAGCTGTAAGCCCCAGGCTACTTTGGGCTCGCCTTCCCATCAACCGGAGGCGAGGAATGGTGGTCGTGGTTACTTATGCCCCCACCGAAGATGAACATCCGTGGAGGGATGCAGGCAAAGCCGATGAGTCAGATGCCTTCTATGACCTCCTGTCACAGGTGCTGGCTAAAGTGGCCCCTCGGGATAGAGTCATCATGTTGGGTGACTTCAATGCCCGAGTTGGTCATGATACTGGCACCTGGTCTGGAGTGATTGGAGGGCATGGGCCAGATCAGCTCAATAACAACGGTAGGAGGCTGCTAGATTTTTGTGCAGCCCATGGGCTTGTAATTACCAACACGCTGTTCCGGCATCGGCGCATCCACACAACATCATGGATGCATGCCGGGTCCAAGCAAGAACATCTGCTGGACTACATAGTGACGGACCAGCGAATGCGAGCCCATGTCCTTGACACCAGGACCTACCGTGGAGCTGATCTGCCCTCTGACCATCGACTAGTCATCTGTAAGATGCGCCTACCATTCTTCCACTCCGGTGGTGGGTGTACACCCAGGACCCCATTCCAACCTAAAGTGGCCTGGTCTCAGTTATCTGATGAAAGTTGCAAGCGAGAATTTCATCATCGCTTGCGGCTGGGATTGGCATCGTCCCCGA
>NW_027423263.1:112147-127793 GCF_048934315.1 Petromyzon marinus
CTGTGTGTATCTCTTTCTGACTGTGTATCTCTATCTCTGACTGTGTGTATCTCTTTCTGACTGTGTATCTCTCTGTGTGTATCTCTCTCTCCGTCTCCCTCCCAGCCACGCTGGTGCCCTCCACCCTCAAGCTGCTGCTCCTCAACCCCTCTCTGTGTGTATCTCTCTGTGTCTCTCTGTGTGTGTCTCTCTCTGTGTATCTCTCTGTGTGTATCTCTGACTGTGTGTATCTCTGACTGTGTGTATCTCTCTGTGTGTATCTCTGACTGTGTGTCTCTCTGTGTGTATCTCTTTGTGTGTATCTCTGACTGTGTGTATCTCTGTGTGTATCTCTCTGTGTGTATCTCTGACTGTGTGTATCTCTCTGTGTGTATCTCTGTGTGTCTCTCTGTGTGTATCTCTGACTGTGTGTATCTCTGACTGTGTGTATCTCTGACTGTGTGTATCTCTGTGTGTATCTCTCTGTGTGTATTTCTCTGTGTGTATCTCTGTGTGTCTCTCTGTGTGTATCTCTGACTGTGTGTATCTCTAACTGTGTGTATCTCTCTGTGTGTATCTCTGTGTGTATCTCTCTGTGTGTATCTCTTTGTGTCTCTCTGTGTGTATCTCTGTGTATCTCTGACTGTGTGTATCTCTGACTGTGTATCTCTGTGTGTATCGCTGACTGTGTGTATCTCTGTGTGTCTCTCTGTGTGTATCTCTGACTGTGTGTATCTCTGACTGTGTGTATCTCTCTGTGTGTATCTCTCTGTGTGTGTCTCTGTGTGTATCTCTCTGTGTGTATCTCTCTGTGTGTATCTCTGTGTCTCTCTCTGTGTGTATCTCTCTGTGTGTATCTCTTTCTGACTGTGTGTGTCTCTCTGTGTGTATCTCTCTGTGTGTATCTCTCTGTGTGTATCTCTGACTGTGTGTCTCTCTGACTGTGTGTATCTCTCACTGACTGTGTGTGTCTCTGACTGTGTGTATCTCTCTGTGTGTATCTCTGTGTGTATCTCTCTGTGTGTATCTCTCTGTGTGTATCTCTCTGTGTGTGTCTCTCTGTGTGTGTCTCTGACTGTGTGTATCTCTCTGTGTGTGTCTCTGACTGTGTGTATCTCTGTGTGTATCTCTCTGTGTGTGTCTCTGACTGTGTGTATCTCTGTGTGTATCTCTCTGTGTGTATCTCTCTGTGTGTATCTCTCTGTGTGTGTCTCTGACTGTGTATCTCTCTGTGTGTGTCTCTGTGTGTGTATCTCTGACTGTGTATCTCTGACTGTGTGTATCTCTCTGTGTGTATCTCTGACTGTGTGTATCTCTGACTGACTGTATCTCTCTGTGTGTATCTCTGTGTATCTCTGACTGTGTGTGTCTCTGACTGTGTGTATCTCTGTGTATCTCTGACTGTGTGTATCTCTCTGTGTGTATCTCTCTGTGTGTATCTCTGTGTGTATCTCTCTGTGTGTATCTCTGTGTGTCTCTCTGTGTGTATCTCTCTGTGTGTGTCTCTGTGTGTATCTCTCTGCGTGTATCTCTGTGTGTATCTCTGACTGTGTATCTCTCTGTGTGTATCTCTCTGTGTGTATCTCTGACTGTGTGTATCTCTGTGTGTATCTCTGACTGTGTGTATCTCTGACTGTGTGTGTCTCTCACTGACTGTGTCTCTCTGTGTGTATCTCTCTGTGTGTATCTCTGACTGTGTGTCTCTCTGTGTGTATCTCCCAGCCACGCTGGCGCCCTCCACCCTCAAGCTGCTGCTCCTCAACCCCTCTCTGTGTCTCTCTCTGTGTATCTCTCTGTGTGTATCTCTTTCTGACTGTGTGTGTCTCTCTGTGTGTATCTCTCTGTGTGTATCTCTGACTGTGTATCTCTCTGTGTGTATCTCTTTCTGACTGTGTATTTCTATCTCTGACTGTGTGTATCTCTGACTGTGTGTATCTCTGTGTGTATCTCTGTGTGTATCTCTCTGTGTGGATCTCTGACTGTGTGTATCTCTCTGTGTGTATCTCTCTGTGTGTATCTCTGACTGTGTGTATCTCTGACTGTGTGTGTCTCTGACTGTGTGTATCTCTGACTGTGTGTATCTCTCTGTGTGTATCTCTGTGTGTATCTCTCTGTGTGTATCTCTGACTGTGTGTATCTCTGTGTGTATCTCTGACTGTGTGTATCTCTCTGTGTGTATCTCTCTGTGTGTATCTCTCTGTGTGTATCTCTCTGTGTGTATCTCTCTGTGTGTGTCTCTGACTGTGTATCTCTCTGTGTGTGTCTCTGTGTGTGTATCTCTGACTGTGTATCTCTGACTGTGTGTATCTCTCTGTGTGTATCTCTGACTGTGTGTATCTCTGACTGACTGTATCTCTCTGTGTGTATCTCTGTGTATCTCTGACTGTGTGTGTCTCTGACTGTGTGTATCTCTGTGTATCTCTGACTGTGTGTATCTCTCTGTGTGTATCTCTCTGTGTGTATCTCTGTGTGTATCTCTCTGTGTGTATCTCTGTGTGTCTCTCTGTGTGTATCTCTCTGTGTGTGTCTCTGTGTGTATCTCTCTGCGTGTATCTCTGTGTGTATCTCTGACTGTGTATCTCTCTGTGTGTATCTCTCTGTGTGTATCTCTGACTGTGTGTATCTCTGTGTGTATCTCTGACTGTGTGTATCTCTGACTGTGTGTGTCTCTCACTGACTGTGTCTCTCTGTGTGTATCTCTCTGTGTGTATCTCTGACTGTGTGTCTCTCTGTGTGTATCTCCCAGCCACGCTGGCGCCCTCCACCCTCAAGCTGCTGCTCCTCAACCCCTCTCTGTGTCTCTCTCTGTGTATCTCTCTGTGTGTATCTCTTTCTGACTGTGTGTGTCTCTCTGTGTGTATCTCTCTGTGTGTATCTCTGACTGTGTATCTCTCTGTGTGTATCTCTTTCTGACTGTGTATTTCTATCTCTGACTGTGTGTATCTCTGACTGTGTGTATCTCTGTGTGTATCTCTGTGTGTATCTCTCTGTGTGGATCTCTGACTGTGTGTATCTCTCTGTGTGTGTCTCTCTGTGTGTATCTCTGACTGTGTGTGTCTCTGACTGTGTGTATCTCTGACTGTGTGTATCTCTCTGTGTGTATCTCTGTGTGTATCTCTCTGTGTGTATCTCTGTGTGTATCTCTGACTGTGTGTATCTCTGTGTGTATCTCTGACTGTGTGTATCTCTCTGTGTGTATCTCTCTGTGTGTATCTCTCTGTGTGTATCTCTCTGTGTGTGTCTCTCTGTGTGTATCTCTGACTGTGTGTGTCTCTGACTGTGTGTATCTCTGACTGTGTGTATCTCTCTGTGTGTATCTCTGTGTGTATCTCTGACTGTGTGTATCTCTGACTGTGTGTATCTCTGACTGTGTGTATCTCTGACTGTGTGTATCTCTGACTGTGTGTCTCTCACTGACTGTGTGTATCTCTGACTGTGTGTATCTCTGACTGTGTGTATCTCTGACTGTGTGTATCTCTGACTGTGTGTATCTCTGACTGTGTGTCTCTCACTGACTGTGTGTATCTCTGACTGTATCTCTGACTGTGTATCTCTCTCTGTGTGTGTCTCTCCGTCTCCCTCCCAGCCACGCTGGCGCCCTCCACCCTCAAGCTGCTGCTCCTCAACCCCGCGGTCCACTTTGCCGAGGTGCTGCGTGAGTGCCGTGCCGTCGTCATCGCCGGCGGCACCATGCAGCCGGTGAGGGACCCCGTGGCCCGGTGACCCGGTGACCCGGTGACCCGGTGACTTGGTAACATTGTTGCTCGGTAATCTGGTGACGAGGTGCTGCGTGAGTGCCGTGCCGTCGTCATCGCCGGCGGCACCATGCAGCCGGTGAGGGACCCCGTGACCCGGTAGCCCGGTGACCCGGTGACTTGCTAACCCGGTGACTTGCTAACCCGGTGACCCGGTGACTTGCTAACCCGGTGACTTGCTAACCCGGTGACTTGCTAACCCGGTGACCCGGTGACTTGTTGACCCGGTGACTTGCTGACCCGGTGACTTGCTGACCCGGTGACTTGCTAACCCGGTGACTTGCTGACCCGGTGACCCGGTGACTTGTTGACCCGGTGACTTGCTGACCTGGTGACTTGCTGACCCGGTGACTTGCTAACCCGGTGACTTGCTGACCCGATGACTTGCTGACCCGGTGATCCGGTGACTTGGTAACGTTGTGACTCGGTAATCCGGTGACGAGGTGCTGCGTGAGTGCCGTCGTCATCGCCGGCGGCACCATGCAGCCGGTGAGGGACCCGGTAACCCAGTGACCCGTTGACCCGGTGACCCGGTCACTTGCTAACCCGGTAACCCGGTGACTTGCTAACCCGGTGACCCGGTGACTTGCTAACCCGGTGACCCGGTGACTTGCTAACCTGGTGACCCGGTGACTTGCTAACCCGGTGACTTGCTAACCCGGTGACCCGGTGACTTGCTAACCCGGTGACCCGGTGACTTGCTAACCTGGTGACTTGCTAACCCGGTGACTTGCTAACCCGGTGACTTGCTAACCCGGTGACCCGGTGACTTGCTAACCCGGTGACCCGGTGACTTGCTAACCTGGTGACCCGGTGACTTGCTAACCCGGTGACTTGCTAACCTGGTGACCCGGCGACTTGCTAACCCGGTGACTTGCTAACCCGGTGACTTGCTAACCTGGTGACCCGGTGACTTGCTAACCTGGTGACCCGGCGACTTGCTAACCCGGTGACTTGCTAACCCGGTGACTTGCTAACCCGGTGACCCGGTGACTTGCTAACCCGGTGACCCGGTGACTTGCTAACCTGGTGACCCGGTGACTTGCTAACCCGGTGACCCGGTGACTTGCTAACCCGGTGACCCGGTGACTTGCTAACCCGGTGACTTGCTAACCCGGTGACCCGGTGACTTGCTAACCCGGTGACCCGGTGACTTGCTAACCCGGTGACCCGGTGACTTGCTAACCCGGTGACCCGGTGACTTGCTAACCCGGTGACCCGGTGACTTGCTAACCCGGTGACCCGGTGACTTGCTAACCTGGTGACCCGGTGACTTGCTAACCCGGTGACCCGGTGACTTGCTAACCCGGTGACCCGGTGACTTGCTAACCTGGTGACCCGGTGACTTGCTAACCCGGTAACCCGGTGACTTGCTAACCCGGTGACCCGGTGACTTGCTAACCCGGTGACTTGCTAACCCGGTGACCCGGTGATGGTGGCCTGGTGACATTGCGACTTAGTAACTCGGTGACCTGGTAAGCCGGTGAGCCCGCGACCTGGTGACTCGATGACCCCGACGGTGACCCCGACGGTGACCCCGTGACCTCGAGGCCTTGACCTCCGCAGGTGTCTGAGCTGAAGCAGCAGCTGCTGCTGCCGTGCGGAGTGAGGCCGGAGCGAATTGTCGAGTTCAGCTGCGGTGAGGAGAACTCACCACCACCACCGCTCGCTCACCAACACTCACCACCACCGCTCACCACTCACCACCGCTCGCTCACCACGACCGCTCATCACCGCTCACCACCGCTCACTCACCACCACCGCTCACTCACCCCCGCCGCTCACTCACCACTACCACTCGCTCAACACCGCTCGCTCACCACGACCGCTCATCACCGCTCACCACCGCTCACTCACCACCACCGCTCACCACCGCTCACTCACCACCACCGCTCACTCACCACCGCCGCTCACTCACCACTACCACTCGCTCAACACCGCTCGCTCACCACCGCTCACCACCACCGCTCACCACCGCTCACTCACCTCTCACTCACCACCACCACTCACCACCACTCGCTCACCACCACCGCTCGTTCACCACCACCACCTCTCACTCACCACCACCGCTCACTCACCACCACTCGCTCACCACCACCGCTCATTCACCACCACCGCCTCTCACTCACCACCACCACCTCTCACTCACCACCACCGCTCACTCACCACCACCACCGCTCACTCACCACCACCACCTCTCACTCACCACCACCGCTCACTCACCACCACTCGCTCACCACCACCACCGCTCGTTCACCACCACCACCTCTCACTCACCACCACTCGCTCACCACCACCACCGCTCACTCACCACCACCACCTCTCACTCACCACCACCGCTCATTCACCACCACTCGCTCACCACCACCGCTCACTCACCACCACTCGCTCACCACCACCGCTCGCTCACCACCACCACCTCTCACTCACCACCACCGCTCACTCACCACCACCACCACTCACTCACCACCACTTGCTCACCACCACTACCGCTCACTCACCACCACTCGCTCACCACCACCACTCGCTCACCACCACCACCTCTCACTCACCACCACCGCTCACCACCACCACCACCTCTCACTCACCACCACCGCTCACCACCACCACCTCTCACTCACCACCACCGCTCACTCACCACCACCACCTCTCACTCACCACCACCGTTCGCTCACAACCACCACCTCTCACTCACCACCGCTCACTCACCACCGCTCACTCACCACCACTCGCTCACCACCACCGCTCACCACTCACTCACCACCGCTCATCACCCCTCACTCACCACCACCACTCACCACCACCGCTCGCTCACCACCGCTTGCTCACCACCACTCACTCACCACCGCTCACCACCTCTCACTCACCACCACCGCTCGCTCACCACCGCTCACCACCACCACTCGCTCACCACCACCGCTCGCTCACCACCACTCGCTCACTCACCACCACTCGCTCACCACGACCGCTCACCACCGCTCACCACCACCACTCACCACCACTCACCACCGCTCACCACTCACCACCGCTCGCTCACCACGACCGCTCATCACCGCTCACCACTCACCACCACTCGCTCACCACGACCGCTCACCACCGCTCACCACCACCACTCACCACCACTCACCACCGCTCACCACTCACCACCGCTCGCTCACCACGACCGCTCACCACCGCTCATCACCGCTCACCACCGCTCACTCACCACCGCCGCTCACTCACCACCACTCGCTCAACACCGCTCGCTCACCTCTCACTCACCACCACCACTCACCACCGCTCGCTCACCACCGCTCACTCACCACCACCACCTCTCACTCACCACCACCGCTCACTCACCACCACCACCACTCGCTCACCACCACCACCTCTCACTCACCACCACCACTCGCTCACCACCACCACCTCTCACTCACCACCACCGCTCGCTCACCACCACCACCTCTCACTCACCACCACCACCTCTCACTCACCACCACCGCTCACTCACCACCACCACCACTCGCTCACCACCACCACCTCTCACTCACCACCACCGCTCACTCACCACCACCACCTCTCACTCACCACCACCGCTCGCTCACCACCACCACCTCACACTCACCACCGCTCACTCACCACCGCTCACTCACCACCACTCGCTCACCACCGCTCACCACCACCGCTCGCTCACCACCACCGCTCACCACTCACTCACCACCGCTCACCACCTCTCACTCACCACCACCACTCACCACCGCTCACCACCGCTCGCTCACCACCACCGCTCGCTCACCACTCACCACTCACCACCACCACCGCTCGCTCACCACTCGCTCACCACCGCTCACTCACCACCACTCGCTCACCACCACCACCTCTCACTCACTCACCACCGCTCACCACCTCTCACTCACCACCACCGCTCGCTCACCACCGCTCACCACCACCACTCGCTCACCACCACTCGCTCACCACGACCGCTCACCACCACTCACCACCACTCACCACCGCTCACTCACCACCGCTCGCTCACCACCACTCACTCACCACCACCGCTCACCACCACTCACCACCACTCACCACCACTGCTCACTCACCACCGCTCACTCACCACCACCGCTCACCACCACTCACCACCACTCACCACCGCTCACTCACCACCGCTCGCTCACCACCACTCGCTCACCACGACCGCTCACCACCACTCACCACCACTCACCACCGCTCACTCACCACCGCTCGCTCACCACCACTCACTCACCACCACCGCTCACCACCACTCACCACCACTCACCACCACCGCTCACTCACCACCGCTCACTCACCACCACTCACTCACCACCACCGCTCACCACCACTCACCACCACTCACCACCACCGCTCACTCACCACCGCTCGCTCACCACCACTCACTCACCACCACCGCTCACCACCACTCACCACCACTCACCACCACCGCTCACTCACCACCGCTCGCTCACCACCACTCGCTCACCACGACCGCTCACCACCACTCACCACCACTCACCACCACCGCTCACTCACCACCGCTCGCTCACCACCACTCACCACCACTCACCACCACCGCTCACTCACCACCGCTCGCTCACCACCACTCGCTCACCACGACCGCTCACCACCACTCACCACCACTCACCACCACCGCTCACTCACCACCGCTCACTCACCACCACCGCTCACCACCACTCACCACCACTCACCACCGCTCACTCACCACCGCTCGCTCACCACGACCGCTCACCACGACCACTCACCACCGCTCACCCGTCACAACCGCTCACCACTGGCCCCCATTTGACCCCGCGTGACCCCCGCATGACCCCCGCGTGACCCGCCCACGCAGGTCACGTGATCCCCCCGGAGAACATTCTACCCATAATCCTCAGCAGCGGCCCCACCGGCCAAACCTTCAACTTCACCTTCAGGAACCGCAACTCGCCCACCCTCGTGAGGGGGGGGAGGGGGGGGGGAGCAGTGGGTGTGTGTGTGTGTGTACGTGTGTGTGTGTGTACGTGTGTGTGTGTGTGTGTCTGTGTGTACGTGTGTGTGTGTGTACGTGTGTGTGTACGTGTGTGTACGTGTGTGTGTACGTGTGTGTATGTGTGTGTGTGTACGTGTGTGTGTGTACGTGTGTGTGTGTCTGTGTACGTGTGTGTGTACACGTGTGTGTGTGTGTCTGTGTGTGTTTGTGTGTTTGTGTATACGTGTGTGTGTGTACGTGTGTGTGTGTACGTGTGTGTGTACATGTGTGTGTGTGTGTACGTTTGTGTATACGTGTGTGTGTGTACGTGTGTGTGTGTCTGTGTGTACGTGTGTGTGTGTGTGTACGTGTGTGTGTGTGTCTGTGTGTGTGTGTGTGTACGTGTGTATGTGTGTGTGTACGTGTGTGTCTGTGTACGTGTGTGTGTACACGTGTGTGTACGTGTGTGTGTGTGTCTGTGTGTGTGTATACGTGTGTGTGTGTACGTGTGTGTGTACGTGTGTGTGTACGTGTGTGTGTGTACGTGTGTGTGTACGTGTGTGTGTGTACGTGTGTGTGTACGTGTGTGTGTACGTGTGTGTGTGTGTACGTGTGTGTGTGTGTGTACGTGTGTGTGTGTACGTGTACGTGTGTGTGTACGTGTGTGTACGTGTGTGTGTGTGTACGTGTGTGTACGTGTGTGTGTGTACGTGTGTGTGTGTACGTGTGTGTGTACGTGTGTGTGTGTGTACGTGTGTGTGTGTGTACGTGTGTGTGTGTGTTTGTACGTGTGTGTACGTGTGTGTGTGTACGTGTGTGTGTGTGTACGTGTGTGTGTGTGTACGTGTGTGTGTGTGTGTACGTGTGTGTGTGTGTGTGTCTGTGTGTACGTGTGTGTGTGTGTACGTGTGTGTGTGTGTGTACGTGTGTGTGTGTGTACGTGTGTGTGTGTTTACGTGTGTGTGTGTGTGTACGTGTGTGTGTGTCTGTGTGTGTGTGTCTGTGTGTCTGTGTGTGTGTCTGTGTGTCTGTGTGTGTGTCACTGTGTGTGTGTGTGTCACTGTGTCTGTGTGTGTCTGTGTGTGTGTGTCTGTGTGTCTGTGTGTGTGTCTGTGTGTGTCTGTGTGTGTGTCACTGTGTGTGTGTGTCACTGTGGGTGTGTGTGTCTGTGTGTGTCACTGTGTGTGTGTGTCTGTGTGTGTGTGTATCTGTGTGTGTGTGTGTGTCTGTGTGTGTGTGTGTGTCTGTGTGTGTGTGTCACTGTGTCTGTGTGTGTGTGTCTGTGTGTGGTGTGTCTGTGTGTGTCACTGTGTGTCTGTGTGTGTGTCTGTCTGTGTGTGTGTCTGTATGTGTGTGTGTGTCTGTGTGTATGTGTCACTGTGTGTGTGTCTGTCTGTGTGTGTGTATGTGTGTGTGTGTGTATGTGTGTGTGTGTCTGTGTGTCTGTGTGTGTGTGTCTGTGTCTGTGTGTGTGTCTGTCTGTGTGTGTCTGTGTGTGTGTCTGTGTGTGTGTCTGTGTGTGTGTGTGTGTGTCTCACTGTGTGTGTGTCTGTGTGTGTGTCTGTGTGTGTGTGTGTGAGTGTCTGTGTGTGAGTGTCTGTGTGTGTGTGTCTCACTGTGTGTGTGTCTGTGTGTGTGTCTGTGTGTGTGTCTGTGTGTGTGTCTGTGTGTGTGTGTGTGTCTGTCTGTGTGTGTGTCACTGTGTGTGTGTGTCTCACTGTGTGTGTGTCTGTGTGTGTGTCTGTGTGTGTGTGTGTTTGTGTGTGTGTCTGTGTGTGTGTCTGTGTCTGTGTCTGTGTCTCTGTGTGTGTGTGTCTGTGTGTGTGTGAGTGTCTGTGTGTGTGTGTGTCTGTGTGTGTGTGTGTGTCTGTGTGTGTGTGTAGGTGGAGGAGGCGGGTGTGACGCTGGTGCAAGTGTGCGCCGTCTGTCCAGGTGGGGTGGTGTGCTTCTTCCCGTCGTACGAGCTGCAGCGCACCATGAGTCACAGCTGGCAGCACACCGGCGTTTGGCAACAGCTGAGCACTCACAAGAAGGTGGAGTCCACTGTGGTGATGGTGGTGGTGGTGGTGATGGTGGTGGTGGTGATGATGGTGGTGGTGGTGGTGATGGTGGTGGTGATGGTGGTGGGGATGGTGGTGGTGGTGGTGGGGATGGTGGTGGTGGTGGTGATGGTGGTGATGGTGGTGGTGATGGTGGTGGTGATGTTGGTGATGGTGGTGATGGTGGTGGTGGTGGTGGTGATGGTGGTGGTGGTGGTGGTGATGGTGGTGGTGGTGGAAGTGGTAATGGCGGTGGTGGTGATGGCGGTGATGATGGCGGTGATGGTGGTGATGGTGGTGGTGATGGTGGTGGGTGATGGTGGTGGTGATGGTGGTGGTGATGGTGGTGGTGATGGTGGTGATGGTGGTGGTGGTGGCGGTGGTGGTGGTGATGGTGGTGGTGATGATGGTGGTGGTGATGGTGGTGGTGATGGTGGTGGGTGATGGTGGTGGTGATGTTGGTGGTGGTGATGTTGGTGGTGGTGGTGATGGTGGTGATGGTGGTGGTGGTGATGGTGGTGGTGGTGATGGTGGTGGTGGTGGTGGTGATGGTGGTGATGGTGGTGGTGGTGATGGTGGTGATGGTGGTGGTGATGTTGGTGGTGGTGGTGATGGTGGTGATGGTGGTGATGGTGGTGATGGTGGTGATGATGGTGGTGATGGTTGTGGTGGTGATGGTGGTGGTGATGGTTATGGTGGTGGTGATGATGGTGGTGGTGGTGGAAGTGGTAATGGCGGTGTGGTGGTGATGGCGGTGATGATGGCGGTGGTGATGGTGGTGATGGTGGTGGTGATGGTGGTGGGTGATGGTGGTGGTGATAGTTGTGGTGTGATAGTGATGGTTGTGATGGTGGTGGTGATTGGTGGTGGTGGGGATGGTGGATGGTGGTGATGGTGGTGGTGGTGGTGATGGTTGATGGTGTTGATGGTGGTGGTGGTGGTGGTGATTGTGGTGATGTTGGTGGTGGTGGTGGGTGGTGATGGTGGTGGTGGTGATGGTGGTGGTGATGATGGTGGTGGTGGTGATGGTGGTGATGGTGGTGATGATGGTGGTGATGGTTGTGGTGGTGATGGTGGTGGTGATGGTTATGGTGGTGGTGATGATGGTGATGGTGGTGGTGATGGTGGTGGTGGTGGAAGTGGTGGTGGTGATGGCGGTGATGATGGCGGTGATGGTGGTGATGGTGGTGGTGATGGTGGTGGGTGATGGTGGTGATGATAGTTGTGGTGGTGATGGTGGTGGTGATGGTGGTGGTGATGGTGGTGGTGGCGGTGGTGGTGGTGGTGATAGTTGTGGTGGTGATGGTGGTGGTGGTGATGGTGGTGATGGTGGTGATGGTGGTGGTGGCGGTGGTGGTGGTGATGGTGGTGGTGGTGGTGGTCGTGATGGTGGTGGTGATGGTGATGGTGGTGGTGGTGATGGTTGTGGTGGTGGTGGTGATGGTGGTGGCGATGGTGGTGGCGATTGTGGTGGTGGTGGCGGTGGTGGTGGCGGTGATGGTGGTGGTGGTGGTTGTTGTTGTTAATGTTGTGGTGGTGGTTGTTGTTAATGTTGTGGTGGTGGTTGTTGTTAATGTTGTGCTGGTTGTTGTTAATGTTGTGGTGGTTGTTGTTAATGTTGTGGTTGTTGTCAATGTTGTGGTGGTTGTTGTTAATGTTGTGGTGGTGGTTGTTAATGTTGTGGTTGTTAATGTGGTGGTTGTTGTTAAATGTTGTGGTGGTTGTTGTTAATGTTGTGGTTTGGTTAATGTATCTTAGGTTGTTGTTAATGTGGTGGTTGTTGGTTAATGTTGTGTGGTGTGGTTGTTGTTAATGTTGTGGTGGTTGTTGTTAATGTGGTGGTTGTTGATAATGTTGTGGTGGTGGTTGTTGTTAATGTTGTTGTGGTTGTTGTTAATGTTGTGGTGGTTGTTGTTAATGTTGTTGTTGTTGTGGTTTTTGTTGTTGACGCCGTAGATCTTTCAGGAGCCCAAGTCGGCCAGGGAGGTGGACAGCGTCCTGGCAGCTTACTCCTGCAGGCGCAAACGTCAGTGACACCATCACCAACATCACCACCATCACCATCACCACCAACATCACCAACATCACCACCATCACCATCACCAACATCACCACCATCACCATCACCACCAACATCACCAACATCACCACCATCACCATCACCACATCACCATCATCACAGTCACCATCATCACCACCATCACCATCACCACCACCATCACCACCAACATCACCATCACCATCATCACCATCACCAACATCACCATCACCAACATCACAGTCACCAACATCACCACCATCACCACCACCATCACCAACAACATCACCAACATCACCACCAACATCACCATCACCAACATCACCATCACCAACATCACCATCACCAACATCACCAACATCACCATCACCAACATCACCATCACCAACATCACCACCATCACCAACATCACCATCACCAACATCACCATCACCATCATCACCACCATCACCAACATCACCATCACCAACATCACCAACATCACCATCATCACCACCAACATCACCAACATCACCACCACCATCACCATCATCACCAACATCACCACCATCACCACTATCACCAATATCACCATCACCGCCAACATCACCAACATCACCAACATCACCATCACCATCACCAACATCACCATCATCACCATCATCACCATCACCAACATCACCAACATCACCACCATCACCAACATCACCACCATCACCAACATCACCAACATCACAGTCACCAACATCACCACCACCATCACCACCAACATCACCAACATCACAGTCACCAACATCACCAACATCATCACCATTACCACCATCACCACCATCACCAACATCATCACCATTACCACCATCACCACCAACATCACCAACATCACCACCACCATCACCACCATCACCACCATCACCATCATCACCAACATCACCACCACCATCACCACCAACATCACCAACATCACCAACATCACAGTCACCAACATCACCACCACCACCATCACCAACATCACAGTCATCACCATCATCACCAACATCATCACCATTACCACCACCACCACCATCACAGTCACCAACATCACCACCACCATCATCACCATCATCACCAACATCACCACCATCACCAACATCACCATCACCAACATCACCACCATCACCATCACCAACATCACCATCATCACCATCACCACCAACATCACCAACATCACCAACATCACCATCACCATCACCACCACCACCATCACCATCATCACCAACATCACCACCATCACCAACATCACCAACATCACCACATCACCACCACCATCACCAACATCACCAACATCACCATCATCACCATCACCGCCAACATCACCAACATCACAGTCACCAACATCACCACCACCATCACCACCACCATCACCAACATCACCATCACCATCATCACCATCATCACTATCACCAACATCACCAACATCACCATCACCAACATCACCATCACCAACATCACCAACATCACAGTCACCAACATCACCACCACCACCATCACCAACATCACAGTCATCACATCACCACACATCATCACCATTACCACCATCACCACCAACATCACCAACATCACCACCACCATCACCACCATCACCACCATCACCATCATCACCACCATCACCACCACCATCACCACCAACATCACCAACATCACAGTCACCAACATCACCACCACCACCATCACCAACATCACAGTCATCACCATCATCACCATCATCACCATCATCACCACCACCATCACCAACATCATAATCACCACCATCACCAACATCATCACCATTACCACCACCACCACCATCACAGTCACCAACATCACCATCATCACAGTCACCATAATCACCACCACCAACATCAATACCATCACCATCACCACCATCATCACAGTCACCATCACCACCATCACCACCACCAACATCACCATCAGCAACATCACCAACATCACCACCATCACAGTCACCAACATCACCATCATCACAGTCACCATCATCACCACCACCAACATCACCACCACCATCACCAACATCACCATCACCAACATCACCACCATCACAGTCATCACCATCATCACCACCACCATCATCACCATCACCACCACCATCACCACCATCACCACCAACATCACAGTCATCATCATCATCACAGTCACCATCACCTCCAACAACATCATTACCATCATCATCATCACCACCATCACCACCATCATCATCACCACCATCATCATCACCACCATCACCACCACCATCACCACCACCATCACCAACATCACAGTCACCATCATCATCACAGTCGCCATCGCCTCCAACAACATCATTATCATCATCACCACCATCACCAATCTTCACCACCATCACCACCAACATCACCACCATCACCACCACCACCATCACCATCATCACCATCATCACTACCACCAACATCACCATCATCACCATCACCACCATCACCACCACCATCACCACCATCACCAACATCACCACCACTATCACCACCATCACCACCATCACCAACATCATCATCACCACCATCACCAACATCATCACCACCATCACCAACATCATTACCACCATCACCACCACCATCATCAACATCACCACCATCATCATCACCACCATCATCATCACCACCATCACCAACATCACCACCACCACCATCATCACCACCACCATCATCACCATCATCACCACCATCACCACCACCATCATCATCACCACCATCACCACCATCATCATCACCACCATCACCAACATCATCATCACCACCATCACCAACATCATCACCATCACAGCCACCACCTTCACCAATGACAATCACTCAGCCTCCACACAACTCACACAGTGGTGATGGTGGTGTGGTGTTCGCCCAGAGAT
>NW_027423264.1:0-127475 GCF_048934315.1 Petromyzon marinus
GATCGCAGCGAGAAAGCTGCTCTGCTACTTACGAAACCCCGAGCCAGAACCAGGTCGTTTACGAATGATTTGCCACACAGCTTCCCCGCGAACGTGCTGTCGAGCGACTGAGGAGAGGGCCACTGAACGCTTGCGGCACCCCCTCCCCCCCCACCCCCTCCCCCCCCCACCCCCTCCCCCCCCCCACCCCCTCCCCCCCCACCCCACCCCCCCACCCCCTCCCCCCCCACCCCCTCCCCCCCCCACCACCTCCCCCCCCACCCCCTCCCCCCCCCCACCCCCTCCCCCTCCCCCCCCCACCCCCTCCCCCCCCCACCCCCTCCCCCCCCCACCCCCTCCCCCCCCACCCCCTCCCCCCCCCACCCCCTCCCCCCCCCCACCCCCTCCCCCCCCCACCCCCCTCCCCCCCCACCCCCTCCCCCCCCCACCCCCTCCCCCCCCCACCCCCTCCCCCCCCCCACCCCCTCCCCCCCCCACCCCCTCCCCCCCCCACCCCCTCCCCCCCCCACCCCCTCCCCCCCCCCACCCCCTCCCCCCCCCACCCCCTCCCCCCCCACCCCTCCCCCCCCCACCCCCTCCCCCCCCCACCCCCTCCCCCCCCCACCCTCTCCCCCCCCACCCCTCCCCCCCCACCCTCTCCCCCCCACCCTCTCCCCCCCCCACCCTCTCCCCCCCCCACCCTCTCCCCCCCCCACCCTCTCCCCCCCCCACCCTCTCCCCCCCCCACCCTCTCCCCCCCCCCACCCTCTCCCCCCCCCCACCCTCTCCCCCCCCCACCCTCTCCCCCCCCCACCCTCTCCCCCCCCCACCCTCTCCCCCCCCCACCCTCTCCCCCCCCCACCCTCTCCCCCCCCACCCTCTCCCCCCAACCCTCTCCCCCCCCCCACCCTCTCCCCCCCCCCACCCTCTCCCCCCCCCACCCTCTCCCCCCCCACCCTCTCCCCCCCCACCCTCTCCCCCCCCACCCTCTCCCCCCCACCCTCTCCCCCTGATTCAAATTTCTCCATGAAAATATATTGAAATAATTGAAAATTTGGTCCAACATGGACTAGACCCCGACACACCTGCACTGGTTAGGCACTGCCTCAACAATACCTACTTTATTTGGAAGGGCTCCTTCTACAAACAAAATGAGGGTACCCCCATGGGATCCCCCTTATCACCAGTGATAGCCAATATTTTCATGGAGAAATTTGAATCAGACGCTATCCAGACTTCCACCCTCAGACCTTCCCTGTGGAAGAGATATGTGGATGACACTTTCGTCATTTGGCCACATGGCCTCCCAGCTCTGAACCTTTTCCTACACCACATCAATTCCAGACATCCCGCCATCAAATTCACCATGGAAGTGAAGAAAGATGGCAAGCTACCATTCTTAGATGTTCTGTTTGAGAGTAGACCTGATGACTCATTGGGGCATTCTGTCTACAGGAAACCCACCCACACAGATTCCTACTTGAAACCTGATTCCCACCACCACCCAGCCCAAAATAATTATCTCATCAAAACTTTATACCATAGGGATCATTGCATTTCGGACCAATACCACCTGACCTGTGAATTAAAACATGTACACCTGGCCCTCAAAAGGAATGGTTACTCTGACCGTACCATCCGCCAAGCTGTCTCTCCCTCCATACAGAAACAACCACTTGATACTCCGGTCAAAACCATCACACTTCATATATAGCAGGCGTTACTAAAAAGATTTCCAAAATTCTAAACAAACACAAGATCCAGGTCCGGTTAAATACAGTACACAAAATTCGTGATCTGATCCCATCCGTGAAGGATGTCATTCCTGATTTACAGTACCCCGGGTTTACAAATTGAGTTGTACCTGCGGTGATTGCTACATCGGTGAGACAAAGCGACATGTCTCTGACCAAATTCGCGAGCACAAATCAGATTTGAAACACGGCAAAACGAATTCTTCTGCCGTGGCTGATCAATGTTACAACGCTGTGGGGGATCACGATATAATTTTCTCCGATACCAAGGTTCTTTGCAAACCCACGGGCTTTTATCAGAGATTTGTTCATGAAGAAATTCAGATCTACAAACGCAGACACAATTTCAACCGAGAGGATGGTTTCAAATTAAGCATCCATTGGAAAGATGTTCTAAATCGAACTAAACATTAAACTAATTTCAATGGTACAGTATATTTTTCAAGTAGTGGTACCCCAAACTTTCGCAGCTCTTATAAATTCCCCCTTTTCACACCGTCAATAGGTAAACTCCCCCCTCCCCCCTTCCCCCCCCCGCGCAAAACTGCGAGTCCACCGGCACGTACACCACCTCTTTCCTAAAATCCGACAATCAAATGCTAATTTTTATGCTAATTTCTTTGTCAGAACACCTTGTTTGCTCGCACACAGGTCCGATGTCTGAGCGTGGTTGTGTTTCGCTAAATTCTCCTGTTTGATGAGTACTAGGTGCCTCGGTGAACGTATATGCTCTAACTTTAACGTAGCTATTTCTGTGACCAGTTACAAGCTAATCACTCAGCCATTTCAATGCTAAATTCGATGCTAATTCCTTTGTCAAGGGGTACCTCTGCGGATGTGTATACTTTAACTTAGCTATTTCAATGAGCCATTTCAATGCTAAATTATATGCCAATTCCTTTGTCAAGGCACTTGGCCTTTTTTCTTCTCACACAGCTTAAAGATCGCGATCTAAGCGTGGCTTCTTCCACTCCAGCGCTGTCCTCCAGACAGTCTCGTCCCTTCACCTGATGAAGGCCGCTTGTGTCGTGGCCGAAACGTCGTGATTTTTTGTTATTTTATTTTCACCTACGTGACTTTACCCAATAGAACCAAAGAGTATGGATCCTAGCAGTCACGAAAGCTTTAAATCTAGAATTTACATTGTAACTTTTAAGTCTATAGTTATAGATTGAACAAAGATAATGACTTTTTACTGGGATGGGGAATGCAGCAGCAGTTACACCCGAGGCAGCAATGAGAGGCGCACCGGCAATCTCGTCAATCCGCTGCTGGATCCAATGCTCGCTTAGTGACGAGCAAGAGAGCGCAATGCTAACGTCAGTAGTGAGTACTTGAACGGCCGGTCCCTGAGGCACCGACCCCTTTACCGAACCGTGGCAAAGTAAAGAACACAGTAACACTCATGGAGAGAGGGCTTTATCCGGAATGGCATCTACAAAGAGGCTACGAATTCTCCGATCGATGTTCACAGGTGTGCGTTGTACCGCGTGTGGGGAGCGGTGGCACATCGGTTATCGAGCCGATGCTCTGAATGGATGGCATTGCTGATAGAATGTCACTTTGCTGACTTCTCTGTATCTTGTTTTATTCATCCATATAGTCTCAATTTAACTCTGCATCTCTGTAAATGAACAACATTATTAATATTTATCAATATATATAGGCATACATATGGCCATAAATTAACATGGACTAAAACTCATATTCATTTGAAAATAGTGTATTTTGCGCTAAGATCCTGGCGACCCGAGTTCGATTATGTGAACCGGTCCTGGGCCTCTTCTAGGTCGACTCAGCCTCAAATGAGTACCTGGTGCGATGTGTAAACATCGCCACTCGGGAGAGACAAAGGCGGCCGGGGGTGGAGCTGGCCACCCAACCCCACGTGCCGTGCTGGCCTTCATAGGCGGTGCTCCGTAACAGCACTTGCCCCAACGGTCTGTTAAGCCTACGCGGGGGATCTTTTATTTGTTGTACCGCATGAATGTTGCGCCCCACGTGCCTGGAGCGAGCGAGCTTCCTGAGGAACTGGGCAGGCGAAACGTCGCGCATTGGCACGATGCGCCACGCGTTTTCCAACCCGAGAGCTCATCAGATAGTCGTGCAGCTACCAAACACACCGATTGCATGCCAGGCTAGGTGTTCCCTCGACTTAAACATCTTACAATCCAGTCTCACATCGCCTTGATGCAAGAAGACATCTAAAGTGGGCCCTGGTCATTCATAAAACCCGTATTGGCAAATCTGTGTTGCACTTAGCTAATTCATTAACCCAAGAAACATAAGACGTGCATCAAATTTCCATTTAACTCTTCCTCAAACAAAAATATGAATAGGTGACCAAGCCTTTGACGTTGCAGACTATAACTGTTGTACATTTAACTAATTTTGCATAGTACGGAACCAAACGTTATAATCGGAGTTGCTGGACACAAAAGAAATTGCAGATGTGATTTGTATCCTTGATCCTTGCCCCTCATGCATCGATAGTTCAATGTTCATGTGCAGTGTGTTGTTGTTTTGGTGAAGTCTGGGACTATTCTTCTTTGGTTCTTTCGGTAAAGTCACGTAGAATGAGAATAAAATAATAAATTGATAAAAAAGATGGCAAACTACCCTTTCTGGATGTCTTAATTAAAAGGAGACATGATGGTTCAATGAGCCACTCTGTCTACAGGAAAGCTACCCATACAGATGCTTACTTGAAACCAGATTCCCACCACCATCCATCCCAGAAGAACTGCCTCATCAAGACTCTATACCATAGAGTCCAATGCATTTCCGACCAGGAACACATTACCAGTGAACTCAAGCACGTACACCAGGCTCTCAGGGCTAATGGCTACTCCGACTACACAATCCGCAAAGCCATCACTCCAGTCATGAAGAAGGATCCTCTTGTGGAGCCACTCAAAACCATCACCTTACCCTACATTGCAGGGGTCACTAAAAAGATCTCCAAAATCCTGAATAAACACAAGATCCAGGTCCGATTCAACACAGTACACAAAATCCGTGATTTAGTTCCATCTGTAAAAGATGCTCTTCCAGACATACAGTACCCGGGCGTTTACAAACTAAAGTGCCTCTGTGGTAGTAGCTACATTGGAGAAACCAAAAGACATATCTCGGACCGCATCCGCGAACATAAAGCAGACTTGAAACACGGTAAGACGAACTCCTCTGCCGTGGCAGATCACTGTTACAATTCAGTGGGCTCACATGACATTGACTTCTCCAAGACGGAGGTTCTTTGCAAACCAACTGGCTACCATGAGAGATTCGTTCATGAGGCCATTCACATATACAAGCACAGAGACAATTTCAACCGAGAAGATGGATTCAGGCTTAGTACCCACTGGAAAGATGTGTTAAATCATTTCTGTTCTTAATTAATTGTAATTTTACGATGACCTTCAGACCGCAGCTCTTTCGCCAGCATTGCCTCTTAATACCTCTCACACCACGGTTAATGGTATGGTTTACAACATGGAGTATACTAGGGCTTCGCAGCTGTCTCTCTCCCCCTCCTCTGTTCCGACCATGGACGAACTCGTCCGTCTGAACGGGGCCCGTAGCTATCCGTGGTACGGAAATTTGAGGGCTATTTGTTCCTCTCACACAGCTTAAAAGCCGTGATCTGAACGTGGCTCTCTCACTCCAGCGCTGTCCTACCAGACAGTCTCGCTCCCTTCACCTGATGAAGGCCGCTTGTGTTGTGGCCGAAACGTCGTGAGAATATTATTGTGTTATTTTATTTTATCAATTTATTATTTTATTCTCATTCTACGTGACTTTACCGAAAGAACCAAAGAAGATGAATCATTGCAGTCACGAAAGCTTTAAATCGAAAAATAAAATAACACAATAATATTCTCACGACGTTTCGGCCACAACACATCGGCCTTCTGATGAGAATATTATTGCGTCATTTTATTTTATCAATTTATTATTTTATTCTCATTCTACGTGACTTTACCGAAAGAACCAAAGAAGATGAATCATTGCAGTCATGAAAGCTTTAAATCGAAATCTGGGACTATTGTTTTTTGTTTTGCTGCCTTGCCCCAAGAATGCATTCAGTGTTGCAAATTTGGACTTCATAATTTGTTTGGTTATGTATTTATGTTTTGTGACTTTCTTACCTTTTCTATATTTTGCACGATTTTCCTTAAGACCAAAACAGGTGAATTTATACACAATGCTTGCTGCCGCCTGATGATGCTAGTTCTGAGCGTTGCTCCTCCAACCTCTGCTGTTGTTAGAGGGTGACGGCCTCCAACTGCCCAATAGACTCACAGTGCACCTACCCTGGCACTGCCCAGTAGCGTCCTTCACGAGCCTGCTCCTCTGCCTCCTCTACAGAGGCCGACCTATGCTGTGTAGCAAACAAAGACAAAGATCCCCGCTGAAGCCTTAACAGCACCATTCCCAGCCGCCTTTGTCTCCTCAGTGGCGAAGCTTACTACAAACCGCACTAGGTACTCATTTAAGGCTAAGTCGACCAAGGGGAGGCCTGGGACCGGTTCAGATAACCATCGCAGGTGTTGACCGTGAACGGGAATCGAACCTGGATTGCCGGGTTTGTATCACAGCACGTTAACCATAGCACTACCGCAACCTGAAATGTGTAGCACCATAGGCTGTAATGTATGAATTGTTTATCCTGACGCAAACATGAGGATATAATCTGTTAGCGGAGATTAGAGTATGTAGTCTTCCATATTCAACGCGCCCCTGTGTTACAACTTGCCCAATAATCTAACGGAGATAGACCCCACATCGAAGTTCTGTGTGGAAGCCACTGTCCCCGCAATATCCCCATGCACCCGCGCAATGCAATAATCCACGAGCTTACATTCCAACGTTCAAAGTCCACTCTATTTGTCCTCCACGTGGATTTCTAGATTTTCTCAACTCATCCCCCATTTCAAGACGAGAGTCTGTGTAATATCGGCAGTTCACCAACACTGATTCAAGGGAGCCCGATGCTGCTGACGAGGCACCATACGTCGTAAGCGGTCAAGACGTTTTGGTGTCTTCATTTATTAAGGAGCATAAACCATGGCTTAAAGCTTTCGTGACTGCAGGAATCCATACTTTTTGGTTATTTCGGTAAAAGTTACGTAGGTATGGCCCGGTGGTTCTTCAGTTCCATTGCTGGATTATTTTTTTCTGTCTGAGAATGACCGATTGTGTTGCAATCGAAACGTCGTGATATATAATTTTTATTTTTTTATTTTTATACCTACGTTCCTTTTCGAAAGAACCAAAGAGTATCTTTTGGTAAAGTCACGCAGAACAAAATTATAAAACAAAAAACTATGACGTTTCGATCGCAACATAAGCAATCGTCATCAGGAGGAAAAAGGAGGGGGAAAGCTGCTGAGGCAGACTTTTTATAGGTTTGAAATGGGTGTAGCCCAAGGGTCATAAACAAAGTGGGCGGGGCTAGTGATGTTAAATGAGAAATTTGCATGTTAATGTAAGATGGGAGGGCGACTTCCACGCCGAGGGCACAGAGGTGGCTATTGTAATGTGAGAGATTAGCATGTTAATGTAAGATTGCAAAGCCGCCGCGATGTCGAGGACGTGAGCGATGGTGGCTGTGTTAGTGTGAGACATTTAACCTATTAATGTAAAATCAGAAAGTCGAAAATAACAACTAACATCGGAAGGTAGGATGGAAACATCACAGCCAGTTATGACTTGAACTGGTTAATAACGTCCTTCAAATGATTGCTCAGTTTGTACCCATATTCTCGGTTGAAATTGTGTCTGTGTCTATATATCTGGATGGCTTCATGAACGAATCTTTGGTGATAGCCGGTGGGTTTGCAAAGTACTTTCGTTTTGGATAAATCAATTTCGTGTGAGCTCATCGCATTTAAACAGTGATCAGCCACAGCCGAGGTATTGGTCCTACCATGTTTCAGATCTGCCTTATGTTCCCGAACACGGTCCGAGACATGTCGCTTAGTTTCCCCAATGTAACTACTGCCACAGACACAGCTTAGTTTGTAGACGCCGGGGTATTGCATGTCAGAGATCACATCCTTCGCAGATTATGAATGATTTTGGAAATATTTTTGGTGACCCCTGCTATGTATGGCAAGGTGACGGTATTGATTGGGTCCTCAGATGGTTCTTTCTCAGCGGTTGGGGTGATAGCTTTAAGCATTGTGTAGTCTGAATATCCATTCATCTTGAGAGCTTGGTGTACGTGTTCCAGTTCACTGGCTAGGAGATGATGGTCGGAAATACATCGAGCTCTATGGTGTAGAGTTTTGATGAGGGAATTCTTCTGGGATGGATGGTGGTGGGAGTCAGGTTTTAGGTAGGCATTCATATGGGTGGCTTTCCTGTAGACAGTGTCCCATTGAGTCATCTGGTCTCTTTTCGATTAAAACATCCAAGAATGGTAACTTGCCATCCTTTTCCACCTCCATGGTGAATTTGATGGCTGGGTGTATGGAATTGGTTGAGGAACTGGTTCAGAGCTGGTCGGTCACATGGCCAGATGACGAACGTGTCATCTGCGTACCTCTTCCACAAGGACGGACATACAGTGCATGCCTGTATGGCATCTGTAACAAATTTTTCCGTGAAAACATCAGCTACAACAAAGTTAGAGGTTGACACGATTGTTATCATTCAGAGTAACAGTCCAATTTCCGACAGCCTAAAATCGGTTCTAGCCAAAGGGTTGAATTTTGCAGTCACCCCTAAACACATCCCAGTTGATGATATCATTGCCCAGGTCTAAGGAGACCTTAAGGGTTTGGGACATATTACTGCAGACGTGGCAAGATCGGAAATCGCTGCAATCCTTAAAAACGCTAAGTCACCTACTAGCAACATCGGTAAGGATGAGCACTTTGAGCTTTCTCAATTCAAAAAGATAGAGCACATCGTCATTCTCTCAGCTGGACCTCGGGGCTGTTGCTGGAAGTGGGATCCCCATCGTGCTTCTCAAGTACATCGTCGTCACCATCTCGTCGTCATCACCATCTCCTCGTCGTCGTCTCCATCTTCACCATCATGGGGCGCGGCTAGTCAGACAGCCTACCAACAGTTCTAACTGAGTAGTGGTTGCTGACAATAGACAGACTTAATAATAATAGTGTTCACCCACGTCAGGTGTGTGTCATCCTGAAGGTCCTTTTGAAATAAAATAAGTGCCTCAAAGTCTTACTGTCTCCGAATTGAGTCACTACATTTGGTGCTAGAAACGGAAAGAAAAAAAATATTGATATTGAAAGCAGCGACGTGGAAGAACCCACGTGTAGTGTCCTCAGAGGACGATGATAACAGAAACGTTATCCCCTTAACAGCCCCGGAATCCGGGAACCCGGCCATGTGTCCTGAGGCAGCGGCCGACGAGGGATCACGCGAACTCACCGGGTGCCTCGGACAACTGTTCTCCTCTGCTGCACAGCTGGTCATCCAAATTGGGCTGGCTGCACCCGCCGGAGGATCCGCAGCGCAGGGGCTGCAGGCGGATGGGTCGCCTTCCACCGCCGCGCCCACGCGGGAACCAGTGGTTGTTTCGCCCGCGCACGCGGGTGGCCACCAGCAGCCAGAGCTATACCCCTACATCACCCCTCCCCCATGAAAAAAAAAAAAACAGCTGTCTCGGCTAACATAATTACTTTAACAGGGGTTAGCGGACATCAGCAACAAGACCCCGTAATTATTTAACCAGAACCGTGAGGGAAGTGCAACAATTCATGACGTCCGCAGGCACGCCGCAGTCACGAGCATTAGGGTGGATCCCAGATCAAACGGAAGCTGCAGTCTGGCTTGCGGTGGTGGCCACCAGCCGGATGACGTCGGAACACAATTGTCATGATGGGAAGGGAGCTGTTCAGCGCAAACGAAGCACTCTTGGAGCGAGTCCTCGACGCCAGTCCCCCACCACGAGCAGGAACTTGCGCGCTGGGAACCACCGGAACATCACAAATGGCCTAAAGGGTGCGGCTCCTCCCTGGGAGAAGAAGATGGCAACTGGGCTTCCATGCACGGTCCTTCACACGGAAGCGCTGCCGGGGGATCCCTGGACTTCAGCTTCTGGGCTCAGTCGCCCCGACTCGTCGGACACATCCGACGCCCGCCGCTCTGGAGATGGAGATGAACTATCTAATAGGGTGGAACATAGGGTTTTAACCGTGACGGGTGCACAAAATAGCGATGGCGACCGACCTGTATATACACAAACTGCGGCCTCTTGACCTTGATCACCTCAACAGGGCCCTGCAACGGCCAGTATAATTTAGGGGACATACCCAGGGACACCTGGGGACAATGCAATGACGCCTTGTCCCCAGTTGTCCATGGGGCCCCGGACTCCCGTTGCCCCACGAGCTTCTCATTTGCATGCTGCCGTTTGGCCGAATTTTCCTGAGACGCCTCCCGCGCCTCCTTCAAACGCCTAAGCATGACCTGCATGGGCATGGGCATGACGGCCCTCTTTTTACCCAAGTCCATGCCCAACTGTGCTTCCATGGGGGGATCACTCTCCCTCCTGTACATGATATTAAACGGGGAGAATCCTGTTAAAGCATGATGGGCCAATCTATATGCAGCCAGGACACCGGGGATGTGCAAATTCCAGTCCAACTGCACCTCATTAACTCTTTGGCACAACATGGACATAAGAGTCCTGTGCAAGCGTTCCACCATCCCATCCGTCTGAGGATGGTAGAGCGAAGTTCTAATTTTTCTTGTACCCAGCGAGTCACACACCTCCCATAACAATTTAGAAGAAAAATTCCACCCCTGATCTGTAATAAGTTGTTCAGGAGCTCCTTTATCCATTACGTAGACGTGCAGAAATTTGTCCGCAATGGATGTGGCCGACTGGTCTGGCAGAGGCCATGCCATCGGCCACCGGGAAAGATATTCCACCCCGACCAGGAGAAATGTTTTCCCCTCTGAGTAGTGGGAATGGCCCGAGAACATCTAATTTGACTAGCTCGTTAATTTGAGACACCGTGATATTTGTGATAGTGGCTTGTGGCGTGTGCAGTCAGTACAACATTTCACCATGTAGTATACATGATCCATCATACCGGGCCAATAGAAGTCACGCTTCAGCATTAGCAAAGTTTTACGGACTCTGAGACAAACACGAACCGCAGATGCTTATAAATGCTCCTGAAACTTTGACTTAAAACGTTCGTGACTGCAGGAATTCATATTCTTGGTTCTTTCGGTAAAATCACGTATATAGAAACAAAAAAAAATAAAAAAAAAATAATAATAATAAAAGAAAGAAAAAAACAATAAAAATAAAAAGTTAAAATTGTAAAATTAAATGTAAATTACAAATTAAAATATGGCTTACTAAAAATCCATGAAGAAGGTATACCCCTTCGTCTCATCGTCTCCACCATTGACTCACGCACCTACAAACTGGCCCGATATCTGTCGGAGACCTTGCACCATTCACTGGCAAGACCACCTCTTCTATTCTTAACTCAGCTCACCTGGTTTCACTGTCCCCAGGTGATTTGCTCGTTAGTTTCAATGTAGTTTCTTTGTTCACCAAAGTTCCTGTGCCCGATACCATTGCAATAATTGAAGATTTGGTCCAACAAGGACTGAATGCTGATGTAACAGCCCTGATGAGACACTGCCTCACCAATACAGTCTTCACTTGGAATGGACCATTCTACAAACAAACTGAAGGCACCCCAATGGGTTCTCCCTCATCTCCGGTTGTGGCCAACATTTGAATGGAAAAATTTTAGACGGACGCCATCCAGGCATCCACTCTACGCCCGTCTTTGTGGAAGACGTACGTGGATGACACGTTTGTCATCTGGCCACATGGCCGACCAGCTCTGAAATAATTCCTCAACCACATCAATTCCATACACCCAGCAAACAAATTCACTATGGAGATAGAAAAAGATGGCATGAGACCAGATGGCTCAATGAGCCACTCTGTCTACACGAAAGTAAACCTGATTCCCACCACCATCCATCCCAGAAAAATGCCCTCATCAAAACGCTACACCATAGAGCTCAATGTATCCCCGACCATGAACACCTGACCAGTGAACTCAAGCACGTACACCAAGCTCTCAAGGCGAATGGATATTCTGACTACACTATCCACAAAGCCATCACCCCAACCGTGAAGGAGCCATCTGAGGATCCAATCAAAACCATCACCTTGCCATACATAGCAGGGGTAACCAAAAATATTTCCAAAATAATGAACAAACACAAGATCCAGGTTCGATTTAACACAGTGCATAAAATTTGTGACCTGATCCCATCTGTGAAGGACAAAATTCCTGACATGCAATATCCCGACGTCTACAAACTAAGCTGTATTTGTAGCAGCAGTTACATTGGGGAAACTAAGCAACATGTCTCTGACCGTGTTCTTGAACATAAGGCAGATCTCAAACACGACAGGACCAATACTTCTGTCGTGGCTGATCATTACTTTAATGCAGCTGGCTCACATGAAATTGATTTCTCTAAGACAATGGTACTTTCCAAGCCGACTGACTATCAACAAAGATTCGTTCACGAAGCCATCCATATATACAGACACAGTCACAATTTCAACCGAGACGACGGTTTTAAACCCAGCAATCATTGGAAAGATGTCATCAACCACTTTGGGTCATGACTTGTGTTTTCTTGTCAACCTTTACCGTCAGTAGTGTGGATGTGTGGAGCGAGTTGAAATGCCCCCCCCCATCTCTACCCCCTGCTCCCCCCCTATTTCTGACCCCCCCTCCACCATCCTCTCCCCCTATCTCTGCCCCCTTCCTCCCCCCCATTGTCTGCTCCTACATTACCGCTGGCTGACTGGCTACCCCGCCCATGCTGGTTGCGCTGCACAAGCTCCTGCATTAGCGTGTTGCTTGCGCAGCTCTCGTCCCCCGCCCACTCACTTTGGAACCCTTATACATTTGGAGGCTTGCCGCCTCTTTTCTCTCCGCCTGATGAAGAACACTTGTATTGTGATCGAAACGTCTTAGGTTTTTTGTATTTATTCTTTTTAATTTATTTATAATTTTATTTTACTATTTTTATTTTTTATTTTCATTGTGTTTTTTTGCTTTCATAATATTTAATTCATCATTATTTTTATTATTTTTTTAAAAAATGTATTAAAATTTTCTTATTTATATTTTTCTATCTACGTGATTTTACCAAAAGAACCAAGAATATGCTCCTGAAATGTGTCCGCGAATACAATGCCATCGTCCAGGTAAATGAGGCACAAGTCCCATTGAAGACCTGCCAAGACCATTTCCATAAGCTGCTGGAATGTGGCAGAAGCCGATTGCAGCCCCATAGGGAGGCAATTAACTTGGAACAATCCTTGGGGTATATTCTTAGTTTTTTCGGTAAAGTCACATGGTTTTAGGCTTGGATTCTTCATCCAAAGGCAAGTGCCAAAACCCGGACAACAAATCGAGGGTTAAAAAGAACCGTGTACACAACAAAGCATCCAAGGAGTCATCCATCCAAGGGAGTGGATATGCGTCCGCCACAGAAAATGTGTTCTGCTTGCGGAAATCAATGCAAAATCGCAGACTCCCATAAAATGGAAGCCCCCCATGGGCTGATAGAGGGGGAAATAATGTCCGCACCCCGGGATGGTGAAGACGGAGACGACAATGAGGACATGGTGATGACGACGAGATGGCGATGACAATGGTCTTGAACAACCATGACGGGGATTCCACTTCCTGCACCAGCCCCGAGCAATGCAATGGTGTAGTCATAGCAGGATACCGCCGCAGTCAGTATGCAATGCTGAAGTCATAGCAGGATACCACTGCAGTCAGTATGCAATGCTGTAGTCATAGCAGGATACCACAACAGTCAGCATGCAATGCTGTAGTCATAGCAGGATACCACTACAGTCAGTATGCAATGCTGTAGTCATAGCAGGATACCACCACAGTCAGCATGCAATGGTGTAGTCATAGCAGGATACCACCACAGTCAGCATGCAATGCTGTAGTCATAGCAGGATACCACCAGTCAGCAAGCAATGCTGTAGTCATAGCACGATACCACCACAGTCAGCATGCAATGCTGTAGTCATAGCAGGATACAACCACAGTCAGCATCACAATGCTGTAGTCATAGCAGGATACGACCAGTCAGCATGCAATGCTGTAGTCATAGCCGGATACCACCACAGTCAGTATGCAATGCTGTAGTCATAGCAGAATACCACCACAGTCAGTATGCAATCCTGTAGTCATAGCAGGATACCACCATAGTCAGCATGCACTGCTATAGTCATAGCAGGATACAACCACAGTCAGCATGCAATGCTGTAGTCATAGCAGAATACCACCACAGTCAGCATGCAATGTTGTAGTCATAGCAGGATACCACCACAGTCAGCAAGCAATGCTGTAGTCATAGCAGGATACCACCACAGTCAGAATGCAATGCTGTAGTCATAGCAGGATACCACCACAGTCAGTATGCAATGCTCTCATCATAGCAGGTCCCACCACAGTCAGTATGCACTGGTGTAATCATAGCAGGTACCACAACAATATGCACTGCTGTAATCATAGCAGGTACCACCAGTCACTATGCACTGATGTAATCATAGCAGGTACCACAGTCAGTATGCACTGCTGTAATCATAGCAGGATACCACCACAGTCAGAATGCAATGCTGTAGTCCTAGCAGGATACCACCACAGTCAGTATGCAATGCTGTCATCATAGCAGGTCCCACCACAGTCAGTATGCACTGGTGTAATCATAGCAGGTACCACAACAATATGCACTGCTGTAATCATAGCAGGTACCACCAGTCAGTATGCACTGCTGTAATCATAGCAGGTACCACAGTCAGTATGCACTGCTGTAATCATAGCAGGATACCACCACCGTCAGCATGCAATACTGTAGTCATAGCAGGAAACCACCAGTCAGCATCCAATGCTGTAGTCATAGCAGGAGACCACCGCAGTCAGTATGCAATGCTGTAGTCATAGCAGGATACCACCACTGTCAGTATGCAATGCTGTAGTCATAGCAGGATACCACCACAGTCAGTATGCAATGCTGTAGTCATAGCAGGACACCACCAGTCAGCATGCAATGCTGTAGTCATAGCAGGATAACACCAGTCAGGATGCAATGCTGTAGTCATAGCAGGATATTACCATAGTCAGCATGCACTGCTATAGTCATAGCAGGATACAACCACAGTCAGCATGCAATGCTGAAGTCATAGCAGGATACAACGGCAGTCAGCATGCAATGCTGTAGTCATAGTAGGATACCACCGCAGTCAGTATGCAATGCTGAAGTCATAGCAGGATACCACCACAGTCAGCATGCAATGCTGTAGTCATAGCAGGATACCACCACAGTCAGCATACAATGCTGTAGTCATAGCAGGATACCACCACAGTCAGCATGTAATGCTGTAGTCAAAGCAGGATACCACCACAGTCAGCATACAATGCTGTAGTCATAGCAGGATACCACCAAAGTCAGCATGCAATGCTTGAGTCATAGCAGGAAATGACCTCAGTCAGCATGCAATGCTGTAGTCATAGCAGGATACCACCACAGTCAGCAAGCAATGCTGTAGTCATAGCAAGATACCACCACAGTCAGCATGCAATGCTGTAGTCATTGCAGGATACTACCACAGTCAGCATGCAATGCTGTAGTCATAGCAGGATACCACCACAGTCAGCATGCAATGCTGTAGTCACAGCAGGATACCACCACAGTGAGCATGCACTGCTATAGTCATAGCAGGATACAACCACAGTCAGCATGCAATGCTGTAGTCATAGCAGGATACAACCACAGTCATCATGCAATGCTGCAGTCATAGCAGGATACCACCACAGTCAGTATGCAATGCTGTAGTCATAGCAGGATACCACCACAGTCAGCATGCAATGCTGTAGTCATAGCAGGATACCACCACAGTCAGCTTGCAATGCTGTAGTCAAAGCAGGATACAACCACAGTCAGCATGTAATGCTGTAGTCATAGCAGGATACCACCACAGTCAGTATGCAATGCTGTCATCATAGCAGGTCCCACCACAGTCAGTATGCACTGCTGTAATCATAGCAGGTACCACGACAATATGCACTGCTGTAATCATAGCAGGTACCACAACAGCAGTTTCCACTGCTGTAATCATAGCAGGAACCACCAGTCAGTATGCACTGCTGTAATCATAGCAGGTACCACAGTAAGTATGCACTGCTGTAATCATAGCAGCATACCACCACCGTCAGCATGCAATACTGTAGTCATAGCAGGAAACCACCAGTCAGCATGCAATGCTGTAGTCATAGCAGGAGACCACCGCAGTCAGTATGCAATGCTGTAGTCATAGCAGGATACCACCACTGTCAGTATGCAATGCTGTAGTCATAGCAGGATACCACCACAGTCAGTATGCAATGCTGTAGTCATAGCAGGACACCACCAGTCAGCATGCAATGCTGTAGTCAAAGCAGGATACCACCACAGTCAGGATGCAATGCTGTAATCATAGCAGGATACCACCACAGTCAGTATGCAATGCTGTAGTCATAGCAGGATATCACCATAGTCAGCATGCACTGCTATAGTCATTGCAGGATACAACCACAGTCAGCATGCAATGCTGAAGTCAAAGCAGGATACAACGGCAGACAGCATGCAATGCTGTAGTCATAGCAGGATACCACCGCAGTCAGTATGCAATGCTGTAGTCATAGCAGGATACCACTACCGTCAGTATGCAATGCTGTAGTCATAGCAGGATACCACCACAGTCAGCATGCGATGCTGTAGTCATAGCAGGATACCACCACCGTCAGTATGCAATGCTGTAGTCATAGCAGGATACCACCACAGTCAGCATGCAATGCTGTAGTCATAGCAGGATACCACCACAGTCAGCATGTAATGCTGTAGTCATAGCAGGATACCACCACAGTCAGCATACAATGCTGTAGTCATAGCAGGATACCACCACAGTCAGCATGCAATGCTTGAGTCATAGCAGGAAACGACCACAGTCAGCATGCAATGCTGTAGTCATAGCAGGATACCACCACAGTCAGCACGCAATGCTGTAGTCATAGCAGGATACCACCACAGTCAGCATGCAATGCTGTAGTCATAGCAGGATACCACCACAGTCAGTATCACAATGCTGTAGTCATAGCAGGATACCACGATAGTCAGCATGCACTGCTATAGTCATAGCAGGATACCACCACAGTCAGCATGCAATGCTGTAGTCATAGCAGGATACAACTACAGTCAGCATGCAATGCTGTAGTCATAGCAGGATACCACAGCAGTCAGTATGCAATGCTGAAGTTATAGAAGGATACCACTGCAGTCAGTATGCAATGCTGTAGTCATAGCAGGATACCACCACAGTCAGCATGCAATGCTGTAGTCATAGCAGGATACCACCACAGTCAGCATACAATGCTGTAGTCATAGCACAATACCACCACAGTCAGCATGCAATGCTGTAGTCATAGCAGGATACAACCACAGTCAGCATCACAATGCTTTAGTCATAGCAGGATACCACCACAGTCAGTATGCAATGCTGTAGTCATAGCAGGATACCACTACCGTCAGTATGCAATGCTGTAGTCATAGCAGGATACCACCACAGTCAGCATGCGATGCTGTAGTCATAGCAGGATACCACTACCGTCAGTATGCAATGCTGTAGTCATAGCAGGATACCACCACAGTCAGCATGCAATGCTGTAGTCATAGCAGGATACCACCACCGTCAGTATGCAATGCTGTAGTCATAGCAGGATACCACCACAGTCAGCATGCAATGCTGTAGTCATAGCAGGATACCACCACAGTCAGCATGTAATGCTGTAGTCATAGCAGGATACCACCACAGTCAGCATACAATGCTGTAGTCATAGCAGGATACCACCACAGTCAGCATGCAATGCTTGAGTCATAGCAGGAAACGACCACAGTCAGCATGCAATGCTGTAGTCATAGCAGGATACCACCACAGTCAGCACGCAATGCTGTAGTCATAGCAGGATACCACCACAGTCAGCATGCAATGCTGTAGTCATAGCAGGATACCACCACAGTCAGTATCACAATGCTGTAGTCATAGCAGGATACCACCATAGTCAGCATGCACTGCTATAGTCATAGCAGGATACCACCACAGTCAGCATGCAATGCTGTAGTCATAGCAGAATACAACTACAGTCAGCATGCAATGCTGTAGTCATAGCAGGATACCACAGCAGTCAGTATGCAATGCTGAAGTTATAGAAGGATACCACTGCAGTCAGTATGCAATGCTGTAGTCATAGCAGAATACCACCACAGTCAGCATGCAATGCTGTAGTCATAGCAGGATACCACCACAGTCAGCATACAATGCTGTAGTCATAGCACGATACCACCACAGTCAGCATGCAATGCTGTAGTCATAGCAGGATACAACCACAGTCAGCATCACAATGCTGTAGTCATAGCAGGATACCACCACAGTCAGCATGCAATGCTGTAGTCATTGCAGGATACCATCACAGTCAGCATGCAATGCTGTAGTCATAGCAGGATACCACCACAGTCAGCATGCAATGCTTTAGTCACAGCAGGATACAACCACAGTCATCATGCAATGCTGTAGTCATAGCAGGATACCACCGCAGTCAGTATGCAATGATGTAGTCATAGCAGGATACCACCACAGTCAGCATGCAATGCTGTAGTCATATCAGGATACCACCACAGTCAGCATGCAATGCTGTAGTCAAAGCAGGATACAACCACAGTCAGCATGCAATGCTGTAGTCATAGCAGGATACCACCACAGTCAGTATGCAATGCTGTCATCATAGCAGGTCCCACCACAGTCAGTATGCACTGCTGTAATCATAGCAGGTACCACGACAATATGCAGTGCTGTAATCATAGCAGGTACCACAACAGCAGTTTCCACTGCTGTAATCATAGCAGGTACCACCAGTCAGTATGCACTGCTGTAATCATAGCAGGTACCACAGTAAGTATGCACTGCTGTAATCATAGCAGGATACCACCACCGTCAGCATGCAATACTGTAGTCATAGCAGGAAACCACCAGTCAGCATGCAATGCTGTAGTCATAGCAGGAGACCACCGCAGTCAGTATGCAATGCTGTAGTCATAGCAGGATACCACCACTGTCAGTATGCAATGATGTAGTCATAGCAGGATACCACCACAGTCAGTATGCAATGCTGTAGTCATAGCAGGACACCACCAGTCAGCATGCAATGCTGTAGTCAAAGCAGGATACCACCACAGTCAGGATGCAATGCTGTAATCATAGCAGGATACCACCACAGTCAGTATGCAATGCTGTAGTCATAGCAGGATATCACCATAGTCCCCATGCACTGCTATAGTCATAGCAGGATACAACCACAGTCAGCATGCAATGCTGAAGTCATAGCAGGATACAACGGCAGTCAGCATGCAATGCTGTAGTCATAGCAGGATACCACCGCAGTCAGTATGCAATGCTGTAGTTATAGCAGTATACCACTACCGTCAGTATGCAATGCTGTAGTCATAGCAGGATACCACCACAGTCAGCATGCGATGCTGTAGTCATAGCAGGATACCACCACCGGCAGTATGCAATGCTGTAGTCATAGCAGGATACTACCACAGTCAGCATGCAATGCTGTAGTCATAGCAGGATACCACCACAGTCAGCATACAATGCTGTAGTCATAGCAGGATACCACCACAGTCAGCATGCAATGCTTGAGTCATAGCAGGAAACGACCACAGTCAGCATGCAATGCTGTAGTCATAGCAGGATACCACCACAGTCAGCACGCAATGCTGTAGTCATAGCAGGATACCACCACAGTCAGCATGCAATGCTGTAGTCATAGCAGGATATCACCACAGTCAGCATCACAATGCTGTAGTCATAGCAGGATACCACCATAGTCAGCATGCACTGCTATAGTCATAGCAGGTTACCACCACAGTCAGCATGCAATGCTGTAGTCATAGCAGGATACAACTACAGTCAGCATGCAATGCTGTAGTCATAGCAGGATACCACCGCAGTCAGTATGCAATGCTGAAGTTATAGAAGGATACCACTGCAGTCAGTATGCAATGCTGTAGTCATAGCAGGATACCACCACAGTGAGCATGCAATGCTGTAGTCATAGCAGGATACCACCAGTCAGCAAGCAATGCTGTAGTCATAGCACGATACCACCACAGTCAGCATGCAATGCTGTAGTCATAGCAGGATACAACCACAGTCAGCATCACAATGCTGTAGTCATAGCAGGATACCACCAGTCAGCATGCAATGCTGTAGTCATAGCCGGATACCACCACAGTCAGTATGCAATGCTGTAATCATAGCAGAATACCACCACAGTCAGTATGCAAGGCTGTAGTCATAGCAGGATACCACCATAGTCAGCATGCACTCATATAGTCATAGCAGGATACAACCACAGTCAGCATGCAATGCTATAGTCATAGCAGGATACCACCACAGTCAGCATGCAATGTTGTAGTCATAGCAGGATACCACCACAGTCAGCAAGCAATGCTGTAGTCATAGCAGGATACCACCACAGTCAGCATACAATGCTGTAGTCATAGCAGGATACCACCACAGTCAGTATGCAATGCTGTCATCATAGCAGGTCCCACCACAGTCAGTATGCACTGGTGTAATCATAGCAGGTACCACAGTCAGTATGCACTGCTGTAATCATAGCAGGATACCACCACCGTCAGCATGCAATACTGTAGTCATAGCAGGAAACCACCAGTCAGCATCCAATGCTGTAGTCATAGCAGGAGACCACCACAGTCAGTATGCAATGCTGTAGTTATAGCAGGATACCACCACTGTCAGTATGCAATGCTGTAGTCATAGCAGGATACCACCACAGTCAGGATGCAATGCTGTAGTCATAGCAGGACACCACCAGTCAGCATGCAATGCTGTAGTCATAGCAGGATAACACCAGTCAGGATGCAATGCTGTAGTCATAGCAGGATATTACCATAGTCAGCATGCACTGCTATAGTCATAGCAGGATACAACCACAGTCAGCATGCAATGCTGAAGTCATAGCAGGATACAACGGCAGTCATCATGCAATGCTGTAGTCATAGCAAGATACCACCGCAGTCAGTATGCAATGCTGAAGTCATAGCAGGATACCACCACAGTCAGCATGCAATGCTGTAGTCATAGCAGGATACCACCACCGTCAGTATGCAATGTTGTAGTCATAGCAGGATACCACCACAGTCAGCATGCAATGCTGTAGTCATAGCAGGATACCACCACAGTCAGCATGTAATGCTATAGTCATAGCAGGATACCACCACAGTCAGCATACAATGCTGTAGTCATAGCAGGATACCACCAAAGTCAGCATGCAATGCTTGAGTCATAGCAGGAAACGACCACAGTCAGCATGCAATGCTGTAGTCATAGCAGGATACCAACACAGTCAGCAAGCAATGCTGTAGTCATAGCAGGATATCACCACATTCAGCATGCAATGCTGTAGTCATAGCAGGATACCACCACAGTCAGCATGCAATGCTGTAGTCATAGCAGGATACCACCACAGTCAGCATGCAATGCTGTAGTCACAGCAGGATACCACCACAGTGAGCATGCACTGCTATAGTCATAGCAGGATACAACCACAGTCAGCAAGCAATGCTGTAGTCATAGCAGGATACAACCACAGTCATCATGCAATGCTGTAGTCATAGCAGGATACCACCGCAGTCAGTATGCAATGCTGTAGTCATATCAGGATACCACCACAGTCAGCATGCAATGCTGTAGTCATAGCAGGATACCACCACAGTCAGCATGCAATGCTGTAGTCAAAGCAGGATACAACCACAGTCAGCATGCAATGCTGTAGTCATAGCAGGATACCACCACAGTCAGTATGCAATGCTGTCATCATAGCAGGTCCCACCACAGTCAGTATGCACTGCTGTAATCACAGCAGGTACCACGACAATATGCACTGCTGTAATCATAGCAGGTACCACAACAGCAGTTTCCACTGCTGTAATCATAGCAGGTACCACCAGTCAGTATGCACTGCTGTAATCATAGCAGGTACCACAGTAAGTATGCACTGCTGTAATCATAGCAGGATACCACCACCGTCAGCATGCAATACTGTAGTCATAGAAGGAAACCACCAGTCAGCATGCAATGCTGTAGTCATAGCAGGAGACCACCGCAGTCAGAATGCAATGCTGTAGTCATAGCAGGATACCACCACTGTCAGTATGCAATGCTGTAGTCATAGCAGGATACCACCACAGTCAGTATGCAATGCTGTAGTCATAGCAGGACACCACCAGTCAGCATGCAATGCTGTAGTCAAAGCAGGATACCACCACAGTCAGGATGCAATGCTGTAATCACAGCAGGATACCACCACAGTCAGTATGCAATGCTGTAGTCATAGCAGGATATCACCATAGTCAGCATGCACTGCTATAGTCATAGCAGGATACAACCACAGTCAGCATGCAATGCTGTAGTCATAGCAGGATACCACCACAGTCAGCATGCAATGCTGTAGTCATAGCAGGATACCACCACAGTCAGCATGTAATGCTGTAGTCATAGCAGGATACCACCACAGTCAGCATACAATGCTGTAGTCATAGCAGGATACCACCAAAGTCAGCATGCAATGCTTGAGTCATAGCAGGAAACGACCACAGTCAGCATGCAATGCGGTAGTCATAGCAGGATACCACCACAGTTAGCAAGCAATGCTGTAGTCATAGCAGGATACCACCACAGTCAGCATGCAATGCTGTAGTCATTGCAGGATACCACCACAGTCAGCATGCAATGCTGTAGTCATAGCAGGATACAACCACAGTCATCATGCAATGCTTTAGTCATAGCAGGATACCACCGCAGTCAGTATGCAATGCTGTAGTCATAGCAGGATACCACCACAGTCAGCATGCAATGCTGTAGTCATAGCAGGATACCACCACAGTCAGCATGCAATGCTGTAGTCAAAGCAGGATACAACCACAGTCAGCATGCAATGCTGTAGTCATAGCAGGATACCACCACAGTCAGTATGCAATGCTGTCATCATAGCAGGTCCCACCACAGTCAGTATGCACTGCTGTAATCATAGCAGGTACCACGACAATATGCACTGCTGTAATCATAGCAGGTACCACAACAGCAGTTTCCACTGCTGTAATCATAGCAGATAACACCAGTCAGTATGCACTGCTGTAATCATAGCAGGTACCACAGTAAGTATGCACTGCTGTAATCATAGCAGGATACCACCACCGTCAGCATGCAATACTGTAGTCATAGAAGGAAACCACCAGTCAGCATGCAATGCTGTAGTCATAGCAGGAGACCACCGCAGTCAGAATGCAATGCTGTAGTCATAGCAGGATACCACCACTGTCAGTATGCAATGCTGTAGTCATAGCAGGATACCACCACAGTCAGTATGCAATGCTGTAGTCATAGCAGGACACCACCAGTCAGCATGCAATGCTGTAGTCAAAGCAGGATACCACCACAGTCAGGATGCAATGCTGTAATCACAGCAGGATACCACCACAGTCAGTATGCAATGCTGTAGTCATAGCAGGATATCACCATAGTCAGCATGCACTGCTATAGTCATAGCAGGATACAACCACAGTCAGCATGCAATGCTGTAGTCATAGCAGGATACCACCACAGTCAGCATGCAATGCTGTAGTCATAGCAGGATACCACCACAGTCAGCATGTAATGCTGTAGTCATAGCAGGATACCACCACAGTCAGCATACAATGCTGTAGTCATAGCAGGATACCACCAAAGTCAGCATGCAATGCTTGAGTCATAGCAGGAAACGACCACAGTCAGCATGCAATGCGGTAGTCATAGCAGGATACCACCACAGTTAGCAAGCAATGCTGTAGTCATAGCAGGATACCACCACAGTCAGCATGCAATGCTGTAGTCATTGCAGGATACCACCACAGTCAGCATGCAATGCTGTAGTCATAGCAGGATACAACCACAGTCATCATGCAATGCTGTATTCATAGCAGGATACCACCGCAGTCAGTATGCAATGCTGTAGTCATAGCAGGATACCACCACAGTCAGCATGCAATGCTGTAGTCATAGCAGGATACCACCACAGTCAGCATGCAATGCTGTAGTCAAAGCAGGATACAACCACAGTCAGCATGCAATGCTGTAGTCATAGCAGGATACCACCACAGTCAGTATGCAATGCTGTCATCATAGCAGGTCCCACCACAGTCAGTATGCACTGCTGTAATCATAGCAGGTACCACGACAATATGCACTGCTGTAATCATAGCAGGTACCACAACAGCAGTTTCCACTGCTGTAATCATAGCAGGTAACACCAGTCAGTATGCACTGCTGTAATCATAGCAGGTACCACAGTAAGTATGCACTGCTGTAATCATAGCAGGATACCACCACCGTCAGCATGCATTACTGTAGTCATAGGAGGAAACCACCAGTCAGCATGCAATGCTGTAGTCATAGCAGGAGACCACCGCAGTCAGTATGCAATGCTGTAGTCATAGCAGGATACCACCACTGTCAGTATGCAATGCTGTAGTCATAGCAGGACACCACCAGTCAGCATGCAATGCTGTAGTCAAAGCAGGATACCACCACAGTCAGGATGCAATGCTGTAATCATAGCAGAATACCACCACAGTCAGTATGCAATGCTGTAGTCATAGCAGGATATCACCATAGTCAGCATGCACTGCTATAGTCATAGCAGGATACAACCACAGTCAGCATGCAATACTGAAGTCATAGCAGGATACAACGGCAGTCAGCATGCAATGCTGTAGTCATAGAAGGATACCACCGCAGTCAGTATGCAATGCTGTAGTCAAAGCAGGATACCACTACCGTCAGTATGCAATGCTGTAGTCATAGCAGGATACCACCACAGTCAGCATGCGATGGTGTAGTCATAGCAGGATACCACCACCGTCAGTATGCAATGATGTAGTCATAGCAGGATACCACCACAGTCAGCATGTAATGCTGTAGTCATAGCAGGATACCTCCACAGTCAGCATACAATGCTGTAGTCATAGCAGGATACCACCACAGTCAGCATGCAATGCTTGAGTCATAGCAGGAAACGACCACAGTCAGCATGCAATGCTGTAGTCATAGCAGGATACCACCACAGTCAGCACGCAATGCTGTAGTCATAGCAGGATACCACCACAGTCAGCATGCAATGCTGTAGTCATAGCAGGATACCACCACAGTCAGCATCACAATGCTGTAGTCATAGCAGGATACCACCATAGTCAGCATGCACTGCTATAGTCATAGCACGATACCACCACAGTCAGCATGCAATGCTGTAGTCATAGCAGGATACAACTACAGTCAGCATGCAATGCTGTAGTCATAGCAGGATACCACCGCAGTCAGTATGCAATGCTGAAGTTATAGAAGGATACCACTGCAGTCAATATGCAATGCTGTAGTCATAGCAGGATACCACCACAGTCAGCATGAAATGCTGTAGTCATAGCAGGATACCACCACAGTCAGCATGCAATGCTGTAGTCATAGCAGGATACCACCACAGTGAGCATGCACTGCTATAGTCATAGCAGGATACAACCACAGTCAGCATGCAATGCTGTAGTCATAGCAGGATACCACCACAGTCAGCAAGCAATGCTGTAGTCATAGCAGGATACATCCACAGTCAGCATGCAATGCTGTAGTCATAGCAGGATACCACCACAGTCAGCATACAATGCTGTAGTCATATCAGGATACAACCACAGTCAGCATGCAATGCTGTAGTCATAGCAGGATACCACCACAGTCAGTATGCAATGCTGTCATCATAGCAGGTCCCACCACAGTCAGTATGCACTGCTGTAATCATAGCAGGTACCACGACAATATGCAGTGCTGTAATCATAGCAGGTACCACAACAGCAGTTTCCACTGCTGTAATCATAGCAGGTACCACCAGTCAGTATGCACTGCTGTAATCATAGCAGGTACCACAGTAAGTATGCACTGCTGTAATCATAGCAGGATACCACCACCGTCAGCATGCAATACTGTAGTCATAGCAGGAAACCACCAGTCAGCATGCAATGCTGTAGTCATAGCAGGAGACCACCGCAGTCAGTATGAAATGCTGTAGTCATAGCAGGATACCACCACTGTCAGTATGCAATGCTGTAGTCATAGCAGGATACCACCACAGTCAGTATGCAATGCTGTAGTCATAGCAGGACACCACCAGTCAGCATGCAATGCTGTAGTCATAGCAGGATAGTACCACAGTCAGGATGCAATGCTGTAATCACAGCAGGATACCACCACAGTCAGTATGCAATGCTGTAGTCATAGCAGGATATCACCATAGTCAGCATGCACTGCTATAGTCATAGCAGGATACAACCACAGTCAGCATGCAATGCTGAAGTCATAGCAGGATACAACGGCAGTCAGCATGCAATGCTGTAGTCATAGCAGGATACCACCGCAGTCAGTATGCAATGCTGTAGTCATAGCAGGATACCACTACCGTCAGTATGCAATGCTGTAGTCATAGCAGGATACCACCACAGTCAGCATGCGATGCTGTAGTCATAGCAGGATACCACCACCGTCAGTATGCAATGCTGTAGTCATAGCAGGATACCACCACAGTCAGCATGTAATGCTGTAGTCATAGCAGGATACCACCACAGTCAGCATACAATGCTGTAGTCATAGCAGGATACCACCACAGTCAGCATGCAATGCTTGAGTCATAGCAGGAAACGACCACAGTCAGCATGCAATGCTGTAGTCATAGCAGGTTACCACCACAGTCAGAACGCAATGCTGTAGTCATAGCAGGATACCACCACAGTCAGCATGCAATGCTGTAATCATAGCAGGATACCACCACAGTCAGCATCGCAATGCTGTAGTCATAGCAGGATACCACCATAGTCAGCATGCACTGCTATAGTCATAACAGGATACCACCAGTCAGCATGCAATGCTGTAGTCATAGCAGGATACAACTACAGTCAGCATGCAATGCTGTAGTCATAGCTGGATACCACCGCAGTCAGTATGCAATGCTGAAGTTATAGAAGGATACCACTGCAGTCAGTATGCAATGCTGTAGTCATAGCAGGATACCACCACAGTGAGCATGCACAGCTATAGTCATAGCAGGATACAACCACAGTCAGCATGCAATGCTGTAGTCATAGCAGGATACCACCACAGTCAGCATGCAATGCTGTAGTCATAGCAGGATACATCCACAGTCAGCATGCAATGCTGTAGTCATAGCAGGATACCACCACAGTCAGCATACAATGCTGTAGTCATAGCAGGATACAACCACAGTCAGCATGCAATGCTGTAGTCATAGCAGGATACCACCACAGTCAGTATGCAATGCTGTCATCATAGCAGGTCCCACCACAGTCAGTATGCACTGCTGTAATCATAGCAGGTACCACGACAATATGCAGTGCTGTAATCATAGCAGGTACCACAACAGCAGTTTCCACTGCTGTAATCATAGCAGGTACCACCAGTCAGTATGCACTGCTGTAATCATAGCAGGTACCACAGTAAGTATGCACTGCTGTAATCATAGCAGCATACCACCACCGTCAGCATGCAATACTGTAGTCATAGCAGGAAACCACCAGTCAGCATGCAATGCTGTAGTCATAGCAGGAGACCACCGCAGTCAGTATGCAATGCTGTAGTCATAGCAGGATACCACCACTGTCAGTATGCAATGCTGTAGTCATAGCAGGATACCACCACAGTCAGTATGCAATGCTGTAGTCATAGCAGGACACCACCAGTCAGCATGCAATGCTGTAGTCAAAGCAGGATACCACCACAGTCAGGATGCAATGCTGTAATCATAGCAGGATACCACCACAGTCAGTATGCAATGCTGTAGTCATAGCAGGATATCACCATAGTCAGCATGCACTGCTATAGTCATTGCAGGATACAACTACAGTCAGCATGCAATGCTGAAGTCAAAGCAGGATACAACGGCAGACAGCATGCAATGCTGTAGTCATAGCAGGATACCACCGCAGTCAGTATGCAATGCTGTAGTCATAGCAGGATACCACTACCGTCAGTATGCAATGCTGTAGTCATAGCAGGATACCACCACAGTCAGCATGCGATGCTGTAGTCATAGCAGGATACCACCACCGTCAGTATGCAATGCTGTAGTCATAGCAGGATACCACCACAGTCAGCATGCAATGCTGTAGTCATAGCAGGATACCACCACAGTCAGCATGTAATGCTGTAGTCATAGCAGGATACCACCACAGTCAGCATACAATGCTGTAGTCATAGCAGGATACCACCACAGTCAGCATGCAATGCTTGAGTCATAGCAGGAAACGACCACAGTCAGCATGCAATGCTGTAGTCATAGCAGGATACCACCACAGTCAGCACGCAATGCTGTAGTCATAGCAGGATACCACCACAGTCAGCATGCAATGCTGTAGTCATAGCAGGATACCACCACAGTCAGTATCACAATGCTGTAGTCATAGCAGGATACCACGATAGTCAGCATGCACTGCTATAGTCATAGCAGGATACCACCACAGTCAGCATGCAATGCTGTAGTCATAGCAGGATACAACTACAGTCAGCATGCAATGCTGTAGTCATAGCAGGATACCACAGCAGTCAGTATGCAATGCTGAAGTTATAGAAGGATACCACTGCAGTCAGTATGCAATGCTGTAGTCATAGCAGGATACCACCACAGTCAGCATGCAATGCTGTAGTCATAGCAGGATACCACCACAGTCAGCATACAATGCTGTAGTCATAGCACAATACCACCACAGTCAGCATGCAATGCTGTAGTCATAGCAGGATACAACCACAGTCAGCATCACAATGCTTTAGTCATAGCAGGATACCACCACAGTCAGTATGCAATGCTGTAGTCATAGCAGGATACCACTACCGTCAGTATGCAATGCTGTAGTCATAGCAGGATACCACCACAGTCAGCATGCGATGCTGTAGTCATAGCAGGATACCACTACCGTCAGTATGCAATGCTGTAGTCATAGCAGGATACCACCACAGTCAGCATGCAATGCTGTAGTCATAGCAGGATACCACCACCGTCAGTATGCAATGCTGTAGTCATAGCAGGATACCACCACAGTCAGCATGCAATGCTGTAGTCATAGCAGGATACCACCACAGTCAGCATGTAATGCTGTAGTCATAGCAGGATACCACCACAGTCAGCATACAATGCTGTAGTCATAGCAGGATACCACCACAGTCAGCATGCAATGCTTGAGTCATAGCAGGAAACGACCACAGTCAGCATGCAATGCTGTAGTCATAGCAGGATACCACCACAGTCAGCACGCAATGCTGTAGTCATAGCAGGATACCACCACAGTCAGCATGCAATGCTGTAGTCATAGCAGGATACCACCACAGTCAGTATCACAATGCTGTAGTCATAGCAGGATACCACCATAGTCAGCATGCACTGCTATAGTCATAGCAGGATACCACCACAGTCAGCATGCAATGCTGTAGTCATAGCAGAATACAACTACAGTCAGCATGCAATGCTGTAGTCATAGCAGGATACCACAGCAGTCAGTATGCAATGCTGAAGTTATAGAAGGATACCACTGCAGTCAGTATGCAATGCTGTAGTCATAGCAGAATACCACCACAGTCAGCATGCAATGCTGTAGTCATAGCAGGATACCACCACAGTCAGCATACAATGCTGTAGTCATAGCACGATACCACCACAGTCAGCATGCAATGCTGTAGTCATAGCAGGATACAACCACAGTCAGCATCACAATGCTGTAGTCATAGCAGGATACCACCACAGTCAGCATGCAATGCTGTAGTCATTGCAGGATACCATCACAGTCAGCATGCAATGCTGTAGTCATAGCAGGATACCACCACAGTCAGCATGCAATGCTTTAGTCACAGCAGGATACAACCACAGTCATCATGCAATGCTGTAGTCATAGCAGGATACCACCGCAGTCAGTATGCAATGATGTAGTCATAGCAGGATACCACCACAGTCAGCATGCAATGCTGTAGTCATATCAGGATACCACCACAGTCAGCATGCAATGCTGTAGTCAAAGCAGGATACAACCACAGTCAGCATGCAATGCTGTAGTCATAGCAGGATACCACCACAGTCAGTATGCAATGCTGTCATCATAGCAGGTCCCACCACAGTCAGTATGCACTGCTGTAATCATAGCAGGTACCACGACAATATGCAGTGCTGTAATCATAGCAGGTACCACAACAGCAGTTTCCACTGCTGTAATCATAGCAGGTACCACCAGTCAGTATGCACTGCTGTAATCATAGCAGGTACCACAGTAAGTATGCACTGCTGTAATCATAGCAGGATACCACCACCGTCAGCATGCAATACTGTAGTCATAGCAGGAAACCACCAGTCAGCATGCAATGCTGTAGTCATAGCAGGAGACCACCGCAGTCAGTATGCAATGCTGTAGTCATAGCAGGATACCACCACTGTCAGTATGCAATGATGTAGTCATAGCAGGATACCACCACAGTCAGTATGCAATGCTGTAGTCATAGCAGGACACCACCAGTCAGCATGCAATGCTGTAGTCAAAGCAGGATACCACCACAGTCAGGATGCAATGCTGTAATCATAGCAGGATACCACCACAGTCAGTATGCAATGCTGTAGTCATAGCAGGATATCACCATAGTCCCCATGCACTGCTATAGTCATAGCAGGATACAACCACAGTCAGCATGCAATGCTGAAGTCATAGCAGGATACAACGGCAGTCAGCATGCAATGCTGTAGTCATAGCAGGATACCACCGCAGTCAGTATGCAATGCTGTAGTTATAGCAGTATACCACTACCGTCAGTATGCAATGCTGTAGTCATAGCAGGATACCACCACAGTCAGCATGCGATGCTGTAGTCATAGCAGGATACCACCACCGGCAGTATGCAATGCTGTAGTCATAGCAGGATACTACCACAGTCAGCATGCAATGCTGTAGTCATAGCAGGATACCACCACAGTCAGCATACAATGCTGTAGTCATAGCAGGATACCACCACAGTCAGCATGCAATGCTTGAGTCATAGCAGGAAACGACCACAGTCAGCATGCAATGCTGTAGTCATAGCAGGATACCACCACAGTCAGCACGCAATGCTGTAGTCATAGCAGGATACCACCACAGTCAGCATGCAATGCTGTAGTCATAGCAGGATATCACCACAGTCAGCATCACAATGCTGTAGTCATAGCAGGATACCACCATAGTCAGCATGCACTGCTATAGTCATAGCAGGTTACCACCACAGTCAGCATGCAATGCTGTAGTCATAGCAGGATACAACTACAGTCAGCATGCAATGCTGTAGTCATAGCAGGATACCACCGCAGTCAGTATGCAATGCTGAAGTTATAGAAGGATACCACTGCAGTCAGTATGCAATGCTGTAGTCATAGCAGGATACCACCACAGTGAGCATGCAATGCTGTAGTCATAGCAGGATACCACCAGTCAGCAAGCAATGCTGTAGTCATAGCACGATACCACCACAGTCAGCATGCAATGCTGTAGTCATAGCAGGATACAACCACAGTCAGCATCACAATGCTGTAGTCATAGCAGGATACCACCAGTCAGCATGCAATGCTGTAGTCATAGCCGGATACCACCACAGTCAGTATGCAATGCTGTAATCATAGCAGAATACCACCACAGTCAGTATGCAAGGCTGTAGTCATAGCAGGATACCACCATAGTCAGCATGCACTCATATAGTCATAGCAGGATACAACCACAGTCAGCATGCAATGCTATAGTCATAGCAGGATACCACCACAGTCAGCATGCAATGTTGTAGTCATAGCAGGATACCACCACAGTCAGCAAGCAATGCTGTAGTCATAGCAGGATACCACCACAGTCAGCATACAATGCTGTAGTCATAGCAGGATACCACCACAGTCAGTATGCAATGCTGTCATCATAGCAGGTCCCACCACAGTCAGTATGCACTGGTGTAATCATAGCAGGTACCACAGTCAGTATGCACTGCTGTAATCATAGCAGGATACCACCACCGTCAGCATGCAATACTGTAGTCATAGCAGGAAACCACCAGTCAGCATCCAATGCTGTAGTCATAGCAGGAGACCACCACAGTCAGTATGCAATGCTGTAGTTATAGCAGGATACCACCACTGTCAGTATGCAATGCTGTAGTCATAGCAGGATACCACCACAGTCAGGATGCAATGCTGTAGTCATAGCAGGACACCACCAGTCAGCATGCAATGCTGTAGTCATAGCAGGATAACACCAGTCAGGATGCAATGCTGTAGTCATAGCAGGATATTACCATAGTCAGCATGCACTGCTATAGTCATAGCAGGATACAACCACAGTCAGCATGCAATGCTGAAGTCATAGCAGGATACAACGGCAGTCATCATGCAATGCTGTAGTCATAGCAAGATACCACCGCAGTCAGTATGCAATGCTGAAGTCATAGCAGGATACCACCACAGTCAGCATGCAATGCTGTAGTCATAGCAGGATACCACCACCGTCAGTATGCAATGTTGTAGTCATAGCAGGATACCACCACAGTCAGCATGCAATGCTGTAGTCATAGCAGGATACCACCACAGTCAGCATGTAATGCTATAGTCATAGCAGGATACCACCACAGTCAGCATACAATGCTGTAGTCATAGCAGGATACCACCAAAGTCAGCATGCAATGCTTGAGTCATAGCAGGAAACGACCACAGTCAGCATGCAATGCTGTAGTCATAGCAGGATACCAACACAGTCAGCAAGCAATGCTGTAGTCATAGCAGGATATCACCACAGTCAGCATGCAATGCTGTATTCATAGCAGGATACCACCACAGTCAGCATGCAATGCTGTAGTCATAGCAGGATACCACCACAGTCAGCATGCAATGCTGTAGTCACAGCAGGATACCACCACAGTGAGCATGCACTGCTATAGTCATAGCAGGATACAACCACAGTCAGCAAGCAATGCTGTAGTCATAGCAGGATACAACCACAGTCATCATGCAATGCTGTAGTCATAGCAGGATACCACCGCAGTCAGTATGCAATGCTGTAGTCATATCAGGATACCACCACAGTCAGCATGCAATGCTGTAGTCATAGCAGGATACCACCACAGTCAGCATGCAATGCTGTAGTCAAAGCAGGATACAACCACAGTCAGCATGCAATGCTGTAGTCATAGCAGGATACCACCACAGTCAGTATGCAATGCTGTCATCATAGCAGGTCCCACCACAGTCAGTATGCACTGCTGTAATCACAGCAGGTACCACGACAATATGCACTGCTGTAATCATAGCAGGTACCACAACAGCAGTTTCCACTGCTGTAATCATAGCAGGTACCACCAGTCAGTATGCACTGCTGTAATCATAGCAGGTACCACAGTAAGTATGCACTGCTGTAATCATAGCAGGATACCACCACCGTCAGCATGCAATACTGTAGTCATAGAAGGAAACCACCAGTCAGCATGCAATGCTGTAGTCATAGCAGGAGACCACCGCAGTCAGAATGCAATGCTGTAGTCATAGCAGGATACCACCACTGTCAGTATGCAATGCTGTAGTCATAGCAGGATACCACCACAGTCAGTATGCAATGCTGTAGTCATAGCAGGACACCACCAGTCAGCATGCAATGCTGTAGTCAAAGCAGGATACCACCACAGTCAGGATGCAATGCTGTAATCACAGCAGGATACCACCACAGTCAGTATGCAATGCTGTAGTCATAGCAGGATATCACCATAGTCAGCATGCACTGCTATAGTCATAGCAGGATACAACCACAGTCAGCATGCAATGCTGTAGTCATAGCAGGATACCACCACAGTCAGCATGCAATGCTGTAGTCATAGCAGGATACCACCACAGTCAGCATGTAATGCTGTAGTCATAGCAGGATACCACCACAGTCAGCATACAATGCTGTAGTCATAGCAGGATACCACCAAAGTCAGCATGCAATGCTTGAGTCATAGCAGGAAACGACCACAGTCAGCATGCAATGCGGTAGTCATAGCAGGATACCACCACAGTTAGCAAGCAATGCTGTAGTCATAGCAGGATACCACCACAGTCAGCATGCAATGCTGTAGTCATTGCAGGATACCACCACAGTCAGCATGCAATGCTGTAGTCATAGCAGGATACAACCACAGTCATCATGCAATGCTGTAGTCATAGCAGGATACCACCGCAGTCAGTATGCAATGCTGTAGTCATAGCAGGATACCACCACAGTCAGCATGCAATGCTGTAGTCATAGCAGGATACCACCACAGTCAGCATGCAATGCTGTAGTCAAAGCAGGATACAACCACAGTCAGCATGCAATGCTGTAGTCATAGCAGGATACCACCACAGTCAGTATGCAATGCTGTCATCATAGCAGGTCCCACCACAGTCAGTATGCACTGCTGTAATCATAGCAGGTACCACGACAATATGCACTGCTGTAATCATAGCAGGTACCACAACAGCAGTTTCCACTGCTGTAATCATAGCAGATAACACCAGTCAGTATGCACTGCTGTAATCATAGCAGGTACCACAGTAAGTATGCACTGCTGTAATCATAGCAGGATACCACCACCGTCAGCATGCAATACTGTAGTCATAGAAGGAAACCACCAGTCAGCATGCAATGCTGTAGTCATAGCAGGAGACCACCGCAGTCAGAATGCAATGCTGTAGTCATAGCAGGATACCACCACTGTCAGTATGCAATGCTGTAGTCATAGCAGGATACCACCACAGTCAGTATGCAATGCTGTAGTCATAGCAGGACACCACCAGTCAGCATGCAATGCTGTAGTCAAAGCAGGATACCACCACAGTCAGGATGCAATGCTGTAATCACAGCAGGATACCACCACAGTCAGTATGCAATGCTGTAGTCATAGCAGGATATCACCATAGTCAGCATGCACTGCTATAGTCATAGCAGGATACAACCACAGTCAGCATGCAATGCTGTAGTCATAGCAGGATACCACCACAGTCAGCATGCAATGCTGTAGTCATAGCAGGATACCACCACAGTCAGCATGTAATGCTGTAGTCATAGCAGGATACCACCACAGTCAGCATACAATGCTGTAGTCATAGCAGGATACCACCAAAGTCAGCATGCAATGCTTGAGTCATAGCAGGAAACGACCACAGTCAGCATGCAATGCGGTAGTCATAGCAGGATACCACCACAGTTAGCAAGCAATGCTGTAGTCATAGCAGGATACCACCACAGTCAGCATGCAATGCTGTAGTCATTGCAGGATACCACCACAGTCAGCATGCAATGCTGTAGTCATAGCAGGATACAACCACAGTCATCATGCAATGCTGTATTCATAGCAGGATACCACCGCAGTCAGTATGCAATGCTGTAGTCATAGCAGGATACCACCACAGTCAGCATGCAATGCTGTAGTCATAGCAGGATACCACCACAGTCAGCATGCAATGCTGTAGTCAAAGCAGGATACAACCACAGTCAGCATGCAATGCTGTAGTCATAGCAGGATACCACCACAGTCAGTATGCAATGCTGTCATCATAGCAGGTCCCACCACAGTCAGTATGCACTGCTGTAATCATAGCAGGTACCACGACAATATGCACTGCTGTAATCATAGCAGGTACCACAACAGCAGTTTCCACTGCTGTAATCATAGCAGGTAACACCAGTCAGTATGCACTGCTGTAATCATAGCAGGTACCACAGTAAGTATGCACTGCTGTAATCATAGCAGGATACCACCACCGTCAGCATGCATTACTGTAGTCATAGGAGGAAACCACCAGTCAGCATGCAATGCTGTAGTCATAGCAGGAGACCACCGCAGTCAGTATGCAATGCTGTAGTCATAGCAGGATACCACCACTGTCAGTATGCAATGCTGTAGTCATAGCAGGACACCACCAGTCAGCATGCAATGCTGTAGTCAAAGCAGGATACCACCACAGTCAGGATGCAATGCTGTAATCATAGCAGAATACCACCACAGTCAGTATGCAATGCTGTAGTCATAGCAGGATATCACCATAGTCAGCATGCACTGCTATAGTCATAGCAGGATACAACCACAGTCAGCATGCAATACTGAAGTCATAGCAGGATACAACGGCAGTCAGCATGCAATGCTGTAGTCATAGAAGGATACCACCGCAGTCAGTATACAATGCTGTAGTCAAAGCAGGATACCACTACCGTCAGTATGCAATGCTGTAGTCATAGCAGGATACCACCACAGTCAGCATGCGATGGTGTAGTCATAGCAGGATACCACCACCGTCAGTATGCAATGATGTAGTCATAGCAGGATACCACCACAGTCAGCATGTAATGCTGTAGTCATAGCAGGATACCTCCACAGTCAGCATACAATGCTGTAGTCATAGCAGGATACCACCACAGTCAGCATGCAATGCTTGAGTCATAGCAGGAAACGACCACAGTCAGCATGCAATGCTGTAGTCATAGCAGGATACCACCACAGTCAGCACGCAATGCTGTAGTCATAGCAGGATACCACCACAGTCAGCATGCAATGCTGTAGTCATAGCAGGATACCACCACAGTCAGCATCACAATGCTGTAGTCATAGCAGGATACCACCATAGTCAGCATGCACTGCTATAGTCATAGCACGATACCACCACAGTCAGCATGCAATGCTGTAGTCATAGCAGGATACAACTACAGTCAGCATGCAATGCTGTAGTCATAGCAGGATACCACCGCAGTCAGTATGCAATGCTGAAGTTATAGAAGGATACCACTGCAGTCAATATGCAATGCTGTAGTCATAGCAGGATACCACCACAGTCAGCATGAAATGCTGTAGTCATAGCAGGATACCACCACAGTCAGCATGCAATGCTGTAGTCATAGCAGGATACCACCACAGTGAGCATGCACTGCTATAGTCATAGCAGGATACAACCACAGTCAGCATGCAATGCTGTAGTCATAGCAGGATACCACCACAGTCAGCAAGCAATGCTGTAGTCATAGCAGGATACATCCACAGTCAGCATGCAATGCTGTAGTCATAGCAGGATACCACCACAGTCAGCATACAATGCTGTAGTCATATCAGGATACAACCACAGTCAGCATGCAATGCTGTAGTCATAGCAGGATACCACCACAGTCAGTATGCAATGCTGTCATCATAGCAGGTCCCACCACAGTCAGTATGCACTGCTGTAATCATAGCAGGTACCACGACAATATGCAGTGCTGTAATCATAGCAGGTACCACAACAGCAGTTTCCACTGCTGTAATCATAGCAGGTACCACCAGTCAGTATGCACTGCTGTAATCATAGCAGGTACCACAGTAAGTATGCACTGCTGTAATCATAGCAGGATACCACCACCGTCAGCATGCAATACTGTAGTCATAGCAGGAAACCACCAGTCAGCATGCAATGCTGTAGTCATAGCAGGAGACCACCGCAGTCAGTATGAAATGCTGTAGTCATAGCAGGATACCACCACTGTCAGTATGCAATGCTGTAGTCATAGCAGGATACCACCACAGTCAGTATGCAATGCTGTAGTCATAGCAGGACACCACCAGTCAGCATGCAATGCTGTAGTCATAGCAGGATAGTACCACAGTCAGGATGCAATGCTGTAATCACAGCAGGATACCACCACAGTCAGTATGCAATGCTGTAGTCATAGCAGGATATCACCATAGTCAGCATGCACTGCTATAGTCATAGCAGGATACAACCACAGTCAGCATGCAATGCTGAAGTCATAGCAGGATACAACGGCAGTCAGCATGCAATGCTGTAGTCATAGCAGGATACCACCGCAGTCAGTATGCAATGCTGTAGTCATAGCAGGATACCACTACCGTCAGTATGCAATGCTGTAGTCATAGCAGGATACCACCACAGTCAGCATGCGATGCTGTAGTCATAGCAGGATACCACCACCGTCAGTATGCAATGCTGTAGTCATAGCAGGATACCACCACAGTCAGCATGTAATGCTGTAGTCATAGCAGGATACCACCACAGTCAGCATACAATGCTGTAGTCATAGCAGGATACCACCACAGTCAGCATGCAATGCTTGAGTCATAGCAGGAAACGACCACAGTCAGCATGCAATGCTGTAGTCATAGCAGGTTACCACCACAGTCAGAACGCAATGCTGTAGTCATAGCAGGATACCACCACAGTCAGCATGCAATGCTGTAATCATAGCAGGATACCACCACAGTCAGCATCGCAATGCTGTAGTCATAGCAGGATACCACCATAGTCAGCATGCACTGCTATAGTCATAACAGGATACCACCAGTCAGCATGCAATGCTGTAGTCATAGCAGGATACAACTACAGTCAGCATGCAATGCTGTAGTCATAGCTGGATACCACCGCAGTCAGTATGCAATGCTGAAGTTATAGAAGGATACCACTGCAGTCAGTATGCAATGCTGTAGTCATAGCAGGATACCACCACAGTGAGCATGCACAGCTATAGTCATAGCAGGATACAACCACAGTCAGCATGCAATGCTGTAGTCATAGCAGGATACCACCACAGTCAGCATGCAATGCTGTAGTCATAGCAGGATACATCCACAGTCAGCATGCAATGCTGTAGTCATAGCAGGATACCACCACAGTCAGCATACAATGCTGTAGTCATAGCAGGATACAACCACAGTCAGCATGCAATGCTGTAGTCATAGCAGGATACCACCACAGTCAGTATGCAATGCTGTCATCATAGCAGGTCCCACCACAGTCAGTATGCACTGCTGTAATCATAGCAGGTACCACGACAATATGCAGTGCTGTAATCATAGCAGGTACCACAACAGCAGTTTCCACTGCTGTAATCATAGCAGGTACCACCAGTCAGTATGCACTGCTGTAATCATAGCAGGTACCACAGTAAGTATGCACTGCTGTAATCATAGCAGGATACCACCACTGTCAGCATGCAATACTGTAGTCATAGCAGGAAACCACCAGTCAGCATGCAATGCTGTAGTCATAGCAGGAGACCACTGCAGTCAGTATGCAATGCTGTAGTCATAGCAGGATACCACCACTGTCAGTATGCAATGCTGTAGTCATAGCAGGATACCACCACAGTCAGTATGCAATGCTGTAGTCATAGCAGGACACCACCAGTCAGCATGCAATGCTGTAGTCATAGCAGGATACTACCACAGTCAGGATGCAATGCTGTAATCACAGCAGGATACCACCACAGTCAGTATGCAATGCTGTAGTCATAGCAGGATATCACCATAGTCAGCATGCACTGCTATAGTCATAGCAGGATACAACCACAGTCAGCATGCAATGCTGAAGTCATAGCAGGATACAACGGCAGTCAGCATGCAATGCTGTAGTCATAGCAGGAGACCACCGCAGTCAGTATGCAATGCTGTAGTCATAGCAGGATACCACCACAGTCAGTATGCAATGCTGTAGTCATTGCAGGACACCACCAGTCAGCATGCAATGCTGTAGTCATAGCAGGATACCACCACTGTCAGTATGCAATGCTGTAGTCATAGCAGGATACCACCACAGTCAGTATGCAATGCTGTAGTCATAGCAGGACACCACCAGTCAGCATGCAATGCTGTAGTCATAGCAGGATAGTACCACAGTCAGGATGCAATGCTGTAATCACAGCAGGATACCACCACAGTCAGTATGCAATGCTGTAGTCATAGCAGGATATCACCATAGTCAGCATGCACTGCTATAGTCATAGCAGGATACAACCACAGTCAGCATGCAATGCTGAAGTCATAGCAGGATACAACGGCAGTCAGCATGCAATGCTGTAGTCATAGCAGGATACCACCGCAGTCAGTATGCAATGCTGTAGTCATAGCAGGATACCACTACCGTCAGTATGCAATGCTGTAGTCATAGCAGGATACCACCACAGTCAGCATGCGATGCTGTAGTCATAGCAGGATACCACCACCGTCAGTATGCAATGCTGTAGTCATAGCAGGATACCACCACAGTCAGCATGTAATGCTGTAGTCATAGCAGGATACCACCACAGTCAGCATACAATGCTGTAGTCATAGCAGGATACCACCACAGTCAGCATGCAATGCTTGAGTCATAGCAGGAAACGACCACAGTCAGCATGCAATGCTGTAGTCATAGCAGGTTACCACCACAGTCAGAACGCAATGCTGTAGTCATAGCAGGATACCACCACAGTCAGCATGCAATGCTGTAATCATAGCAGGATACCACCACAGTCAGCATCGCAATGCTGTAGTCATAGCAGGATACCACCATAGTCAGCATGCACTGCTATAGTCATAACAGGATACCACCACAGTCAGCATGCAATGCTGTAGTCATAGCAGGATACAACTACAGTCAGCATGCAATGCTGTAGTCATAGCTGGATACCACCGCAGTCAGTATGCAATGCTGAAGTTATAGAAGGATACCACTGCAGTCAGTATGCAATGCTGTAGTCATAGCAGGATACCACCACAGTGAATGCACAGCTATAGTCATAGCAGGATACAACCACAGTCAGCATGCAATGCTGTAGTCATAGCAGGATACCACCACAGTCAGCATGCAATGCTGTAGTCATAGCAGGATACATCCACAGTCAGCATGCAATGCTGTAGTCATAGCAGGATACCACCACAGTCAGCATACAATGCTGTAGTCATAGCAGGATACAACCACAGTCAGCATGCAATGCTGTAGTCATAGCAGGATACCACCACAGTCAGTATGCAATGCTGTCATCATAGCAGGTCCCACCACAGTCAGTATGCACTGCTGTAATCATAGCAGGTACCACGACAATATGCAGTGCTGTAATCATAGCAGGTACCACAACAGCAGTTTCCACTGCTGTAATCATAGCAGGTACCACCAGTCAGTATGCACTGCTGTAATCATAGCAGGTACCACAGTAAGTATGCACTGCTGTAATCATAGCAGGATACCACCACTGTCAGCATGCAATACTGTAGTCATAGCAGGAAACCACCAGTCAGCATGCAATGCTGTAGTCATAGCAGGAGACCACCGCAGTCAGTATGCAATGCTGTAGTCATAGCAGGATACCACCACTGTCAGTATGCAATGCTGTAGTCATAGCAGGATACCACCACAGTCAGTATGCAATGCTGTAGTCATAGCAGGACACCACCAGTCAGCATGCAATGCTGTAGTCATAGCAGGATACTACCACAGTCAGGATGCAATGCTGTAATCACAGCAGGATACCACCACAGTCAGTATGCAATGCTGTAGTCATAGCAGGATATCACCATAGTCAGCATGCACTGCTATAGTCATAGCAGGATACAACCACAGTCAGCATGCAATGCTGAAGTCATAGCAGGATACAACGGCAGTCAGCATGCAATGCTGTAGTCATAGCAGGAGACCACCGCAGTCAGTATGCAATGCTGTAGTCATAGCAGGATACCACCACAGTCAGTATGCAATGCTGTAGTCATTGCAGGACACCACCAGTCAGCATGCAATGCTGTAGTCATAGCAGGATACTACCACAGTCAGCATGCAATGCTGTAGTCATAGCAGGATACCACCACAGTCAGCATGCAATGCTGTAGTCATAGCAGGATACCACCACAGTCAGCATGCAATGCTGTAGTCATAGCAGGATACCACCACAGTCAGCATGTAATGCTGTAGTCATAGCAGGATACCACCACAGTCAGCATACAATGCTGTAGTCATAGCAGGATACCACCAAAGTCAGCATGCAATGCTTGAGTCATAGCAGGAAACGACCACAGTCAGCATGCAATGCTGTAGTCATAGCAGGATACCACCACAGTCAGCAAGCAATGCTGTAGTCATAGCAGGATACCACCACAGTCAGCATGCAATGCTGTAGTCATTGCAGGATACCAAGACAGTCAGCATGCAATGCTGTAGTCATAGCAGGATACAACCACAGTCATCATGCAATGCTGTAGTCATAGCAGGATACCACCGCAGTCAGTATGCAATGCTGTAGTCATAGCAGGATACCACCACAGTCAGCATGCAATGCTGTAGTCATTGCAGGATACCACCACAGTCAGCATGCAATGCTGTAGTCAAAGCAGGATACAACCACAGTCAGCATGCAATGCTGTAGTCATAGCAGGATACCACCACAGTCAGTATGCAATGCTGTCATCATAGCAGGTCCCACCACAGTCAGTATGCACTGCTGTAATCATAGCAGGTACCACGACAATATGCACTGCTGTAATCATAGCAGGTACCACAACAGCAGTTTCCACTGCTGTAATCATAGCAGGTACCACCAGTCAGTATGCACTGCTGTAATCATAGCAGGTACCACAGTAAGTATGCACTGCTGTAATCATAGCAGGATACCACCACCGTCAGCATGCATTACTGTAGTCATAGGAGGAAACCACCAGTCAGCATGCAATGCTGTAGTCATAGCAGGAGACCACCGCAGTCAGTATGCAATGCTGTAGTCATAGCAGGATACCACCACTGTCAGTATGCAATGCTGTAGTCATAGCAGGACACCACCAGTCAGCATGCAATGCTGTAGTCAAAGCAGGATACCACCACAGTCAGGATGCAATGCTGTAATCATAGCAGAATACCACCACAGTCAGTATGCAATGCTGTAGTCATAGCAGGATATCACCATAGTCAGCATGCACTGCTATAGTCATAGCAGGATACAACCACAGTCAGCATGCAATGCTGAAGTCATAGCAGGATACAACGGCAGTCAGCATGCAATGCTGTAGTCATAGCAGGATACCAACGCAGTCAGTATGCAATGCTGTAGTCAAAGCAGGATACCACTACCGTCAGTATGCAATGCTGTAGTCATAGCAGGATACCACCACAGTCAGCATGCGATGGTGTAGTCATAGCAGGATACCACCACCGTCAGTATGCAATGATGTAGTCATAGCAGGATACCACCACAGTCAGCATGTAATGCTGTAGTCATAGCAGGATACCTCCAAAGTCAGCATACAATGCTGTAGTCATAGCAGGATACCAACACAGTCAGCATGCAATGCTTGAGTCATAGCAGGAAACGACCACAGTCAGCATGCAATGCTGTAGTCATAGCAGGATACCACCACAGTCAGCACGCAATGCTGTAGTCATAGCAGGATACCACCACAGTCAGCATGCAATGCTGTAGTCATAGCAGGATACCACCACAGTCAGCATCACAATGCTGTAGTCATAGCAGGATACCACCATAGTCAGCATGCACTGCTATAGTCATAGCAGGAAACCACCAGTCTGCATGCAATGCTGTAGTTATAGCAGGAGACCACCGCAGTCAGTATGCAATGCTGTAGTCATAGCAGGATACCACCACTGTCAGTATGCAATGCTGTAGTCATAGCAGGATACCACCACAGTCAGTATGCAATGCTGTAGTCATAGCAGGACACCACCAGTCAGCATGCAATGCTGTAGTCATAGCAGGATACTACCACAGTCAGGATGCAATGCTGTAATCACAGCAGGATACCACCACAGTCAGTATGCAATGCTGTAGTCATAGCAGGATATCACCATAGTCAGCATGCACTGCTATAGTCATAGCAGGATACAACCACAGTCAGCATGCAATGCTGAAGTCATAGCAGGATACAACGGCAGTCAGCATGCAATGCTGTAGTCATAGCAGGAGACCACCGCAGTCAGTATGCAATGCTGTAGTCATAGCAGGATACCACCACAGTCAGTATGCAATGCTGTAGTCATTGCAGGACACCACCAGTCAGCATGCAATGCTGTAGTCATAGCAGGATACTACCACAGTCAGCATGCAATGCTGTAGTCATAGCAGGATACCACCACAGTCAGCATGCAATGCTGTAGTCATAGCAGGATACCACCACAGTCAGCATGCAATGCTGTAGTCATAGCAGGATACCACCACAGTCAGCATGTAATGCTGTAGTCATAGCAGGATACCACCACAGTCAGCATACAATGCTGTAGTCATAGCAGGATACCACCAAAGTCAGCATGCAATGCTTGAGTCATAGCAGGAAACGACCACAGTCAGCATGCAATGCTGTAGTCATAGCAGGATACCACCACAGTCAGCAAGCAATGCTGTAGTCATAGCAGGATACCACCACAGTCAGCATGCAATGCTGTAGTCATTGCAGGATACCACCACAGTCAGCATGCAATGCTGTAGTCATAGCAGGATACAACCACAGTCATCATGCAATGCTGTAGTCATAGCAGGATACCACCGCAGTCAGTATGCAATGCTGTAGTCATAGCAGGATACCACCACAGTCAGCATGCAATGCTGTAGTCATTGCAGGATACCACCACAGTCAGCATGCAATGCTGTAGTCAAAGCAGGATACAACCACAGTCAGCATGCAATGCTGTAGTCATAGCAGGATACCACCACAGTCAGTATGCAATGCTGTCATCATAGCAGGTCCCACCACAGTCAGTATGCACTGCTGTAATCATAGCAGGTACCACGACAATATGCACTGCTGTAATCATAGCAGGTACCACAACAGCAGTTTCCACTGCTGTAATCATAGCAGGTACCACCAGTCAGTATGCACTGCTGTAATCATAGCAGGTACCACAGTAAGTATGCACTGCTGTAATCATAGCAGGATACCACCACCGTCAGCATGCATTACTGTAGTCATAGGAGGAAACCACCAGTCAGCATGCAATGCTGTAGTCATAGCAGGAGACCACCGCAGTCAGTATGCAATGCTGTAGTCATAGCAGGATACCACCACTGTCAGTATGCAATGCTGTAGTCATAGCAGGACACCACCAGTCAGCATGCAATGCTGTAGTCAAAGCAGGATACCACCACAGTCAGGATGCAATGCTGTAATCATATCAGAATACCACCACAGTCAGTATGCAATGCTGTAGTCATAGCAGGATATCACCATAGTCAGCATGCACTGCTATAGTCATAGCAGGATACAACCACAGTCAGCATGCAATGCTGAAGTCATAGCAGGATACAACGGCAGTCAGCATGCAATGCTGTAGTCATAGCAGGATACCAACGCAGTCAGTATGCAATGCTGTAGTCAAAGCAGGATACCACTACCGTCAGTATGCAATGCTGTAGTCATAGCAGGATACCACCACAGTCAGCATGCGATGGTGTAGTCATAGCAGGATACCACCACCGTCAGTATGCAATGATGTAGTTATAGCAGGATACCACCACAGTCAGCATGTAATGCTGTAGTCATAGCAGGATACCTCCACAGTCAGCATACAATGCTGTAGTCATAGCAGGATACCAACACAGTCAGCATGCAATGCTTGAGTCATAGCAGGAAACGACCACAGTCAGCATGCAATGCTGTAGTCATAGCAGGATACCACCACAGTCAGCACGCAATGCTGTAGTCATAGCAGGATACCACCACAGTCAGCATGCAATGCTGTAGTCATAGCAGGATACCACCACAGTCAGCATCACAATGCTGTAGTCATAGCAGGATACCACCATAGTCAGCATGCACTGCTATAGTCATAGCAGGATACCACCACAGTCAGCATGCAATGCTGTAGTCATAGCAGGATACAACTACAGTCAGCATGCAATGCTGTAGTCATAGCAGGATACCACCGCAGTCAGTATGCAATGCTGTAGTCATAGCAGGATACCACCACAGTCAGCATGAAATGCTGTAGTCATAGCAGGATACCACCACAGTCAGCATGCAATGCTGTAGTCATAGCAGGATACCACCACAGTGAGCATGCACTGCTATAGTCATAGCAGGATACAACCACAGTCAGCATGCAATGCTCTAGTCATAGCAGGATACCACCACAGTCAGCATGCAATGCTGTAGTCATAGCAGGATACATCCACAGTCAGCATGCAATGCTGTAGTCATAGCAGGATACCACCACAGTCAGCATACAATGCTGTAGTCATAGCAGGATACAACCACAGTCAGCATGCAATGCTGTAGTCATAGCAGGATACCACCACAGTCAGTATGCAATGCTGTCATCATAGCAGGTCCCACCACAGTCAGTATGCACTGCTGTAATCATAGCAGGTACCACGACAATATGCAGTGCTGTAATCATAGCAGGTACCACAACAGCAGTTTCCACTGCTGTAATCATAGCAGGTACCACCAGTCAGTATGCACTGCTGTAATCATAGCAGGTACCACAGTAAGTATGCACTGCTGTAATCATAGCAGGATACCACCACCGTCAGCATGCAATACTGTAGTCATAGCAGGAAACCACCAGTCAGCATGCAATGCTGTAGTCATAGCAGGAGACCACCGCAGTCAGTATGCAATGCTGTAGTCATAGCAGGATACCACCACTGTCAGTATGCAATGCTGTAGTCATAGCAGGATACCACCACAGTCAGTATGCAATGCTGTAGTCATAGCAGGACACCACCAGTCAGCATGCAATGCTGTAGTCATAGCAGGATACTACCACAGTCAGGATGCAATGCTGTAATCACAGCAGGATACCACCACAGTCAGTATGCAATGCTGTAGTCATAGCAGGATATCACCATAGTCAGCATGCACTGCTATAGTCATAGCAGGATACAACCACAGTCAGCATGCAATTCTGAAGTCATAGCAGGATACAACGGCAGTCAGCATGCAATGCTGTAGTCATAGCAGGAGACCACCGCAGTCAGTATGCAATGCTGTAGTCATAGCAGGATACCACCACAGTCAGTATGCAATGCTGTAGTCATTGCAGGACACCACCAGTCAGCATGCAATGCTGTAGTCATAGCAGGATACTACCACAGTCAGCATGCAATGCTGTAGTCATAGCAGGATACCACCACAGTCAGCATGCAATGCTGTAGTCATAGCAGGATACCACCACAGTCAGCATGCAATGCTGTAGTCATAGCAGGATACCACCACAGTCAGCATGTAATGCTGTCATCATAGCAGGTCCCACCACAGTCAGTATGCACTGCTGTAATCATAGCAGGTACCACGACAATATGCACTGCTGTAATCATAGCAGGTACCACAACAGCAGTTTCCACTGCTGTAATCATAGCAGGTACCACCAGTCAGTATGCACTGCTGTAATCATAGCAGGTACCACAGTAAGTATGCACTGCTGTAATCATAGCAGGATACCACCACCGTCAGCATGCATTACTGTAGTCATAGGAGGAAACCACCAGTCAGCATGCAATGCTGTAGTCATAGCAGGAGACCACCGCAGTCAGTATGCAATGCTGTAGTCATAGCAGGATACCACCACTGTCAGTATGCAATGCTGTAGTCATAGCAGGACACCACCAGTCAGCATGCAATGCTGTAGTCAAAGCAGGATACCACCACAGTCAGGATGCAATGCTGTAATCATAGCAGAATACCACCACAGTCAGTATGCAATGCTGTAGTCATAGCAGGATATCACCATAGTCAGCATGCACTGCTATAGTCATAGCAGGATACAACCACAGTCAGCATGCAATGCTGAAGTCATAGCAGGATACAACGGCAGTCAGCATGCAATGCTGTAGTCATAGCAGGATACCAACGCAGTCAGTATGCAATGCTGTAGTCAAAGCAGGATACCACTACCGTCAGTATGCAATGCTGTAGTCATAGCAGGATACCACCACAGTCAGCATGCGATGGTGTAGTCATAGCAGGATACCACCACCGTCAGTATGCAATGATGTAGTCATAGCAGGATACCACCACAGTCAGCATGCAATGCTGTAGTCATAGCAGGATACCTCCACAGTCAGCATACAATGCTGTAGTCATAGCAGGATACCAACACAGTCAGCATGCAATGCTTGAGTCATAGCAGGAAACGACCACAGTCAGCATGCAATGCTGTAGTCATAGCAGGTTACCACCACAGTCAGCACGCAATGCTGTAGTCATAGCAGGATACCACCACAGTCAGCATCACAATGCTGTAGTCATAGCAGGATACCACCATAGTCAGCATGCACTGCTATAGTCATAGCAGGATACCACCACAGTCAGCATGCAATGCTGTAGTCATAGCAGGATACAACTACAGTCAGCATGCAATGCTGTAGTCATAGCAGGATACCACCGCAGTCAGTATGCAATGCTGTAGTCATAGCAGGATACCACCACAGTCAGCATGAAATGCTGTAGTCATAGCAGGATACCACCACAGTCAGCATGCAATGCTGTAGTCATAGCAGGATACCACCACAGTGAGCATGCACTGCTATAGTCATAGCAGGATACAACCACAGTCAGCATGCAATGCTCTAGTCATAGCAGGATACCACCACAGTCAGCATGCAATGCTGTAGTCATAGCAGGATACATCCACAGTCAGCATGCAATGCTGTAGTCATAGCAGGATACCACCACAGTCAGCATACAATGCTGTAGTCATAGCAGGATACAACCACAGTCAGCATGCAATGCTGTAGTCATAGCAGGATACCACCACAGTCAGTATGCAATGCTGTCATCATAGCAGGTCCCACCACAGTCAGTATGCACTGCTGTAATCATAGCAGGTACCACGACAATATGCAGTGCTGTAATCATAGCAGGTACCACAACAGCAGTTTCCACTGCTGTAATCATAGCAGGTACCACCAGTCAGTATGCACTGCTGTAATCATAGCAGGTACCACAGTAAGTATGCACTGCTGTAATCATAGCAGGATACCACCACCGTCAGCATGCAATACTGTAGTCATAGCAGGAAACCACCAGTCAGCATGCAATGCTGTAGTCATAGCAGGAGACCACCGCAGTCAGTATGCAATGCTGTAGTCATAGCAGGATACCACCACTGTCAGTATGCAATGCTGTAGTCATAGCAGGATACCACCACAGTCAGTATGCAATGCTGTAGTCATAGCAGGACACCACCAGTCAGCATGCAATGCTGTAGTCATAGCAGGATACTACCACGGTCAGGATGCAATGCTGTAATCACAGCAGGATACCACCACAGTCAGTATGCAATGCTGTAGTCATAGCAGGATATCACCATAGTCAGCATGCACTGCTATAGTCATAGCAGGATACAACCACAGTCAGCATGCAATGCTGAAGTCATAGCAGGATACAACGGCAGTCAGCATGCAATGCTGTAGTCATAGCAGTATACCACCGCAGTCAGTATGCAATGCTGTAGTCATAGCAGGATACCACTACCGTCAGTATGCAATGCTGTAGTCATAGCAGGATACCACCACAGTCAGCATGCGATGCTGTAGTCATAGCAGGATACCACCACCGTCAGTATGCAATGCTGTAGTCATAGCAGGATACCACCACAGTCAGCATGTAATGCTGTAGTCACAGCAGGATACCACCACAGTCAGCATACAATGCTGTAGTCATAGCAGGATACCACCACAGTAAGCATGCAATGCTTGAGTCATAGCAGGAAACGACCACAGTCAGCATGCAATGCTGTAGTCATAGCAGGTTACCACCACAGTCAGAACGCAATGCTGTAGTCATAGCAGGATACCACCACAGTCAGCATGCAATGCTGTAATCATAGCAGGATACCACCACAGTCAGCATCGCAATGCTGTAGTCATAGCAGGATACCACCATAGTCAGCATGCACTGCTATAGTCATAACAGGATACCACCACAGTCAGCATGCAATGCTGTAGTCATAGCAGGATACAACTACAGTCAGCATGCAATGCTGTAGTCATAGCTGGATACCACCGCAGTCAGTATGCAATGCTGAAGTTATAGAAGGATACCACTGCAGTCAGTATGCAATGCTGTAGTCATAGCAGGATACCACCACAGTGAGCATGCACAGCTATAGTCACAGCAGGATACCACCACATTCAGCATACAATGCTGTAGTCATAGCAGGATACAACCACAGTCAGCATGCAATGCTGTAGTCATAGCAGGATACCACCACAGTCAGTATGCAATGCTGTCATCATAGCAGGTCCCACCACAGTCAGTATGCACTGCTGTAATCATAGCAGGTACCACGACAATATGCAGTGCTGTAATCATAGCAGTTACCTCAACAGCAGTTTCCACTGCTGTAATCATAGCAGGTACCACCAGTCAGTATGCACTGCTGTAATCTTAGCAGGTACCACAGTAAGTATGCACTGCTGTAATCATAGCAGGATACCACCACCGTCAGCATGCAATACTGTAGTCATAGCAGGAAACCACCAGTCAGCATGCAATGCTGTAGTCATAGCAGGAGACCACCGCAGTCAGTATGCAATGCTGTAGTCATAGCAGGATACCACCACTGTCAGTATGCAATGCTGTAGTCATAGCAGGATACCACCACAGTCAGTATGCAATGCTGTAGTCATAGCAGGACACCACCAGTCAGCATGCAATGCTGTAGTCATAGCAGGATACCACCACAGTCAGCATGTAATGCTGTAGTCACAGCAGGATACCACCACAGTCAGCATACAATGCTGTAGTCATAGCAGGATACCACCACAGTCAGCATGCAATGCTTGAGTCATAGCAGGAAACGACCACAGTCAGCATGCAATGCTGTAGTCATAGCAGGTTACCACCACAGTCAGAACGCAATGCTGTAGTCATAGCAGGATACCACCACAGTCAGCATGCAATGCTGTAATCATAGCAGGATACCACCACAGTCAGCATCGCAATGCTGTAGTCATAGCAGGATACCACCATAGTCAGCATGCACCGCTATAGTCATAACAGGATACCACCACAGTCAGCATGCAATGCTGTAGTCATAGCAGGATACAACTACAGTCAGCATGCAATGCTGTAGTCATAGCTGGATACCACCGCAGTCAGTATGCAATGCTGAAGTTATAGAAGGATACCACTGCAGTCAGTATGCAATGCTGTAGTCATAGCAGGATACCACCACAGTGAGCATGCACAGCTATAGTCATAGCAGGATACAACCACAGTCAGCATGCAATAGTGTAGTCATAGCAGGATACCACCACAGTCAGCATGCAATGCTGTAGTCATAGCAGGATACATCCACAGTCAGCATGCAATGCTGTAGTCATAGCAGGATACCACCACAGTCAGCATACAATGCTGTAGTCATAGCAGGATATAACCACAGTCAGCATGCAATGCTGTAGTCATAGCAGGATACCACTACAGTCAGTATGCAATGCTGTCATCATAGCAGGTCCCAACACAGTCAGTATGCACTGCTGTAATCATAGCAGGTACCATGACAATATGCAGTGCTGTAATAATAGCAGGTACCACAACAGCAGTTTCCACTGCTGTAATCATAGCAGGTACCACCAGTCAGTATGCACTGCTGTAATCATAGCAGGTACCACAGTAAGTATGCACTGCTGTAATCATAGCAGGATACCACCACCGTCAGCATGCAATACTGTAGTCATAGCAGGAAAACCACCAGTCAGCATGCAATGCTGTAGTCATAGCAGGAGACCACCGCAGTCAGTATGCAATGCTGTAGTCATAGCAGGATACCACCACTGTCAGTATGCAATGCTGTAGTCATAGCAGGATACCACCACAGTCAGTATGCAATGCTGTAGTCATAGCAGGACACCACCAGTCAGCATGCAATGCTGTAGTCATAGCAGGATACTACCACATTCAGGATGCAATGCTGTAATCACAGCAGGATCCCACCACAGTCAGTATGCAATGCTGTAGTCATAGCAGGATATCACCATAGTCAGCATGCACTGCTATAGTCATAGCAGGATACAACCACAGTCAGCATGCAATGCTGAAGTCATAGCAGGATACAACGGCAGTCAGCATGCAATGCTGTAGTCATAGCAGGAGACCCCCGCAGTCAGTATGCAATGCTGTAGTCATAGCAGGATACCACCACAGTCAGTATGCAATGCTGTAGTCATTGCAGGACACCACCAGTCAGCATGCAATGCTGTAGTCATAGCAGGATACTACCACAGTCAGCATGCAATGCTGTAGTCATAGCAGGATACCACCACAGTCAGCATGCAATGCTGTAGTCATAGCAGGATACCACCACAGTCAGCATGCAATGCTGTAGTCATAGCAGGATACCACCACAGTCAGCATGTAATGCTGTAGTCATAGCAGGATACCACCACAGTCAGCATACAATGCTGTAGTCATAGCAGGATACCACCAAAGTCAGCATGCAATGCTTGAGTCATAGCAGGAAACGACCACAGTCAGCATGCAATGCTGTAGTCATAGCAGGATACCACCACAGTCAGCAAGCAATGCTGTAGTCATAGCAGGATACCACCACAGTCAGCATGCAATGCTGTAGTCATTGCAGGATACCACCACAGTCAGCATGCAATGCTGTAGTCATAGCAGGATACAACCACAGTCATCATGCAATGCTGTAGTCATAGCAGGATACCACTGCAGTCAGTATGCAATGCTGTAGTCATAGCAGGACACCACCAGTCAGCATGCAATGCTGTAGTCAAAGCAGGATACCACCACAGTCAGGATGCAATGCTGTAATCATAGCAGAATACCACCACAGTCAGTATGCAATGCTGTAGTCATAGCAGGATATCACCATAGTCAGCATGCACTGCTATAGTCATAGCAGGATACAACCACAGTCAGCATGCAATGCTGAAGTCATAGCAGGATACAACCACAGTCAGCATGCAATGCTGAAGTCATAGCAGGATACAACGGCATTCAGCATGCAATGCTGTAGTCATAGCAGGAGACCACCGCAGTCAGTATGCAATGCTGTAGTCAAAGCAGGATACCACCACTGTCAGTATGCAATGCTGTAGTCATAGCAGGATACCACCACAGTCAGTATGCAATTCTGTAGTCATAGCAGGACACCACCAGTCAGCATGCAATGCTGTAGTCATAGCAGGATACTACCACAGTCAGGATGCAATGCTGTAATCACAGCAGGATACCACCACAGTCAGTATGCAATGCTGTAGTCATAGCAGGATATCACCATAGTCAGCATGCACTGCTATAGTAATAGCAGGATACAACCACAGTCAGCATGCAATGCTGAAGTCATAGCAGGATACAACGGCAGTCAGCATGCAATGCTGTAGTCATAGCAGGATACCACCGCAGTCAGTATGCAATGCTGTAGTCATAGCAGGATACCACTACCGTCAGTATGCAATGCTGTAGTCATAGCAGGATACCACCACAGTCAGCATGCGATGCTGTAGTCATAGCAGGATACCACCACCGTCAGTATGCAATGCTGTAGTCATAGCAGGATACCACCACAGTCAGCATGTAATGCTGTAGTCATAGCAGGATACCACCACAGTCAGCATACAATGCTGTAGTCATAGCAGGATACCACCACAGTCAGCATGCAATGCTTGAGTCATAGCAGGAAACGACCACAGTCAGCATGCAATGCTGTAGTCATAGCAGGTTACCACCACAGTCAGAACGCAATGCTGTAGTCATAGCAGGATACCACCACAGTCAGCATGCAATGCTGTAATCATAGCAGGATACCACCACAGTCAGCATCGCAATGCTGTAGTCATAGCAGGATACCACCATAGTCAGCATGCACTGCTATAGTCATAACAGGATACCACCACAGTCAGCATGCAATGCTGTAGTCATAGCAGGATACAACTACAGTCAGCATGCAATGCTGTAGTCATAGCTGGATACCACCGCAGTCAGTATGCAATGCTGAAGTTATAGAAGGATACCACTGCAGTCAGTATGCAATGCTGTAGTCATAGCAGGATACCACCACAGTCAGCATGCAATGCTGTAATCATAGCAGGATACCACCACAGTCAGCATCGCAATGCTGTAGTCATAGCAGGATACCACCACAGTCAGCATGCAATGCTGTAGTCATAGCAGGATACATCCACAGTCAGCATGCAATGCTGTAGTCATAGCAGGATACCACCATAGTCAGCATGCACCGCTATAGTCATAACAGGATACCACCACAGTCAGCATGCAATGCTGTAGTCATAGCAGGATACAACTACAGTCAGCATGCAATGCTGTAGTCATAGCTGGATACCACCGCAGTCAGTATGCAATGCTGAAGTTATAGAAGGATACCACTGCAGTCAGTATGCAATGCTGTAGTCATAGCAGGATACCACCACAGTGAGCATGCACAGCTATAGTCATAGCAGGATACAACCACAGTCAGCATGCAATAGTGTAGTCATAGCAGGATACCACCACAGTCAGCATGCAATGCTGTAGTCATAGCAGGATACATCCACAGTCAGCATGCAATGCTGTAGTCATAGCAGGATACCACCACAGTCAGCATACAATGCTGTAGTCATAGCAGGATATAACCACAGTCAGCATGCAATGCTGTAGTCATAGCAGGATACCACTACAGTCAGTATGCAATGCTGTCATCATAGCAGGTCCCAACACAGTCAGTATGCACTGCTGTAATCATAGCAGGTACCATGACAATATGCAGTGCTGTAATAATAGCAGGTACCACAACAGCAGTTTCCACTGCTGTAATCATAGCAGGTACCACCAGTCAGTATGCACTGCTGTAATCATAGCAGGTACCACAGTAAGTATGCACTGCTGTAATCATAGCAGGATACCACCACCGTCAGCATGCAATACTGTAGTCATAGCAGGAAAACCACCAGTCAGCATGCAATGCTGTAGTCATAGCAGGAGACCACCGCAGTCAGTATGCAATGCTGTAGTCATAGCAGGATACCACCACTGTCAGTATGCAATGCTGTAGTCATAGCAGGATACCACCACAGTCAGTATGCAATGCTGTAGTCATAGCAGGACACCACCAGTCAGCATGCAATGCTGTAGTCATAGCAGGATACTACCACATTCAGGATGCAATGCTGTAATCACAGCAGGATCCCACCACAGTCAGTATGCAATGCTGTAGTCATAGCAGGATATCACCATAGTCAGCATGCACTGCTATAGTCATAGCAGGATACAACCACAGTCAGCATGCAATGCTGAAGTCATAGCAGGATACAACGGCAGTCAGCATGCAATGCTGTAGTCATAGCAGGAGACCCCCGCAGTCAGTATGCAATGCTGTAGTCATAGCAGGATACCACCACAGTCAGTATGCAATGCTGTAGTCATTGCAGGACACCACCAGTCAGCATGCAATGCTGTAGTCATAGCAGGATACTACCACAGTCAGCATGCAATGCTGTAGTCATAGCAGGATACCACCACAGTCAGCATGCAATGCTGTAGTCATAGCAGGATACCACCACAGTCAGCATGCAATGCTGTAGTCATAGCAGGATACCACCACAGTCAGCATGTAATGCTGTAGTCATAGCAGGATACCACCACAGTCAGCATACAATGCTGTAGTCATAGCAGGATACCACCAAAGTCAGCATGCAATGCTTGAGTCATAGCAGGAAACGACCACAGTCAGCATGCAATGCTGTAGTCATAGCAGGATACCACCACAGTCAGCAAGCAATGCTGTAGTCATAGCAGGATACCACCACAGTCAGCATGCAATGCTGTAGTCATTGCAGGATACCACCACAGTCAGCATGCAATGCTGTAGTCATAGCAGGATACAACCACAGTCATCATGCAATGCTGTAGTCATAGCAGGATACCACTGCAGTCAGTATGCAATGCTGTAGTCATAGCAGGACACCACCAGTCAGCATGCAATGCTGTAGTCAAAGCAGGATACCACCACAGTCAGGATGCAATGCTGTAATCATAGCAGAATACCACCACAGTCAGTATGCAATGCTGTAGTCATAGCAGGATATCACCATAGTCAGCATGCACTGCTATAGTCATAGCAGGATACAACCACAGTCAGCATGCAATGCTGAAGTCATAGCAGGATACAACCACAGTCAGCATGCAATGCTGAAGTCATAGCAGGATACAACGGCATTCAGCATGCAATGCTGTAGTCATAGCAGGAGACCACCGCAGTCAGTATGCAATGCTGTAGTCAAAGCAGGATACCACCACTGTCAGTATGCAATGCTGTAGTCATAGCAGGATACCACCACAGTCAGTATGCAATTCTGTAGTCATAGCAGGACACCACCAGTCAGCATGCAATGCTGTAGTCATAGCAGGATACTACCACAGTCAGGATGCAATGCTGTAATCACAGCAGGATACCACCACAGTCAGTATGCAATGCTGTAGTCATAGCAGGATATCACCATAGTCAGCATGCACTGCTATAGTAATAGCAGGATACAACCACAGTCAGCATGCAATGCTGAAGTCATAGCAGGATACAACGGCAGTCAGCATGCAATGCTGTAGTCATAGCAGGATACCACCGCAGTCAGTATGCAATGCTGTAGTCATAGCAGGATACCACTACCGTCAGTATGCAATGCTGTAGTCATAGCAGGATACCACCACAGTCAGCATGCGATGCTGTAGTCATAGCAGGATACCACCACCGTCAGTATGCAATGCTGTAGTCATAGCAGGATACCACCACAGTCAGCATGTAATGCTGTAGTCATAGCAGGATACCACCACAGTCAGCATACAATGCTGTAGTCATAGCAGGATACCACCACAGTCAGCATGCAATGCTTGAGTCATAGCAGGAAACGACCACAGTCAGCATGCAATGCTGTAGTCATAGCAGGTTACCACCACAGTCAGAACGCAATGCTGTAGTCATAGCAGGATACCACCACAGTCAGCATGCAATGCTGTAATCATAGCAGGATACCACCACAGTCAGCATCGCAATGCTGTAGTCATAGCAGGATACCACCATAGTCAGCATGCACTGCTATAGTCATAACAGGATACCACCACAGTCAGCATGCAATGCTGTAGTCATAGCAGGATACAACTACAGTCAGCATGCAATGCTGTAGTCATAGCTGGATACCACCGCAGTCAGTATGCAATGCTGAAGTTATAGAAGGATACCACTGCAGTCAGTATGCAATGCTGTAGTCATAGCAGGATACCACCACAGTGAGCATGCACAGCTATAGTCATAGCAGGATACAACCACAGTCAGCATGCAATGCTGTAGTCATAGCAGGATACCACCACAGTCAGCATGCAATGCTGTAGTCATAACAGGATACATCCACAGTCAGCATGCAATGCTGTAGTCATAGCAGGATACCACCACAGTCAGCATACAATGCTGTAGTCATAGCAGGATACAACCACAGTCAGCATGCAATGCTGTAGTCATAGCAGGATACCACCACAGTCAGTATGCAATGCTGTCATCATAGCAGGTCCCACCACAGTCAGTATGCACTGCTGTAATCATAGCAGGTACCACGACAATATGCAGTGCTGTAATCATAGCAGGTACCACAACAGCAGTTTCCACTGCTGTAATCATAGCAGGTACCACCAGTCAGTATGCATTGCTGTAATCATAGCAGGTACCACAGTAAGTATGCACTGCTGTAATCATAGCAGGATACCACCACCGTCAGCATGCAATACTGTAGTCATAGCAGGAAACCACCAGTCAGCATGCAATGCTGTAGTCATAGCAGGAGACCACCGCAGTCAGTATGCAATGCTGTAGTCATAGCAGGATACCACCACTGTCAGTATGCAATGATGTAGTCATAGCAGGATACCACCACAGTCACTATGCAATGCTGTAGTCATAGCAGGACACCACCAGTCAGCATGCAATGCTGTAGTCATAGCAGGATACTACCACAGTCAGGATGCAATGCTGTAATCACAGCAGGATACCACCACAGTCAGTATGCAATGCTGTAGTCATAGCAGGATATCACCATAGTCAGCATGCACTGCTATAGTCATAGCAGGATACAACCACAGTCAGCATGCAATGCTGAAGTCATAGCAGGATACAACGGCAGTCAGCATGCAATGCTGTAGTCATAGCAGGATACCACCGCAGTCAGTATGCAATGCTGAAGTCATAGCAGGATACTGCCACAGTCAGCATTCAATGCTGTAGTCATAGCAGGATACCACCACCGTCAGTATGCAATGATGTAGTCATAGCAGGATACCACCACCGTCAGTATGCAATGCTGTAGTCATAGCAGGATACCACCACATTCAGCATGCAATGCTGTAGTCATAGCAGGATACCACCACAGTCAGCATACAATGCTGTAGTCATAGCAGGAAACCACCACAGTCAGCATGCAATGATTGAGTCATAGCAGGAAACGACTACAGTCAGCATGCAATGCTGTAGTCATAGCAGGATACCACCACAGTCAGCAAGCAATGCTGTAGTCATAGCAGGATACCACCACAGTCAGCATGCAATGCTGTTGTCATAGCAGGATACCACCACAGTCAGCATCACAATGTTGTAGTCATAGCAGGATACCGCCAGTTAGCATGCAATGCTGTAGTCATAGCAGGATACCACCACAGTCAGCAAGCAATGCTGTAGTCATAGCAGGATACCACCACAGTCAGCATGCAATGCTGTTGTCATAGCAGGATACCACCACAGTCAGCATCACAATGTTGTAGTCATAGCAGGATACCGCCAGTTAGCATGCAATGCTGTAGTCATAGCCGGATACCACCACAGTCAGTATGCAATGCTGTAGTCATAGCAGAATACCACCACAGTCAGTATGCAATGCTGTAGTCATAGCAGGATACCACCATAGTCAGCATGCACTGCTATAGTCATAGCAGGATACCACCACAGTCAGCATGCAATGCTGTAGTCATAGCAGGATACAACCACAGTCAGCATGCAATGCTGTAGTCATAGCAGGATACCACCGCAGTCAGTATGCAATGCTGAAGTTATAGCAGGAAACCACTGCAGTCAGTATGCAATGCTGTAGTCATAGCAGGATACCACCACAGTCAGCATGCAATGCTGAAGTCATAGCAGGATACCACCGCAGTCAGTATGCAATGCTGTAGTCATAGCAGGATACCACCACAGTCAGCATACAATGCTGTAGTCATAGCAGGATACCACCACAGTCAGCATGCAATGCTGTAGTCATAGCAGGATACCACCACAGTTAGTATGCAATGCTGTAGTCATAGCAGAGTACCACCAGTCAGCATGCAATGCGGTAGTGATAGCAGGTATTACCACAGTCAGTATGCACTGCTCTAGGGGAAGCAGGTCCCACCAAAAGTAGGTATGCACCATATTATTGGTTCTTTCAGTAAAGGCACGTAGAAGGGAAAAAATAAAATAATAAAAATCAAACATAATATAATAAAATTCTCACGTTTAGGCCACAACGCAAGCAGCCGTCCTCAGGTGAAGAAACAGAGCTGTCGGAAAGACAGCGTCCTAACGAACACTGCTAAGCTTGGCAGCGTATTTTAAATTGGGTGGGAGGAGGAGAGCGTCTTGATAAAGAAGTTTACATAACAGAGGAATTTAGCATGTTTATGACAAATGCAGATATGGGATTAGTTACTCCTTGTGGAATGTGTAGGCAGGTGGGGGGTCTCAAAGTCATATTATGTTAGTGTATCATGTAGGATTGGCAATAATAAAGGGAGATAAAATTTTAATAATAAAGAACTGCAACAGCCCAAACCACCGCGTATCAAGCTAGTGCATTATGTGGAAAATAAAAAAGGGAGCTTCTAAAGAACTACACATACCCTACTACCATGCAATAAACCGATGTGAAAAAAATAAATATAAACTACATCAATATAATCAATGTACAAATATACTCTCCAATAATCTGAGCTGTTAACATTAAGTAACTGGGTATACACTACACTATATAATGACCACCATGTAGTAAACTGATAAAAAAAAAACTAAAATATAAACTACATCAATATAACCAATATACTCAATATACTCTCCAATAAGCTGAGGTTACATATCAGCAGAGGAATTTAGTATATTGACGCTAAGCAACTGCAACTACCCTACTACTAACAAAAAGTCATTATACATTACAATTTTACGTCACAAAAAATATATGCCTCCAACTAAACTTTTTTCTACATCACACGACTATACCCCATCATATATAGTCAGTATAGTCGTGTGATGTAAAAAATGTCATGTAATGTTCAAGTGATGAGCTCAATTCATGTCACTTTCAAGTGATGAGTACACTGCATGTCACGTCCAAGTGATGAGCTCACTGCATGTCACATTGAAGTGGCGAGCTCACTGCATGTCATATTCACGTAACGAGCGCACTGCATGTCACGTTGAAGTGGTGAGTTCACTGCATGTCACATTCAAGTGATGAGCACACTGCATGTCCCATTCAAGTGATGAGCGCACTGCATATCACATTTAAGTGATGAGCACACTGCATGTCATTAAAGTGGCGAGCTCACTGCATGTCACATTCAAGTGGCGAGCTCACTGCATGCCACATTCAAGTGATGAGCGCACTGCATGTCACTTTCAAGTGGTGAGCTCATTGCATGTCACTTTCAAGTGATGAGCTCACTGCATGTCACATTTCAAGTGTTCAGCTCACTGCATGTCACATTCAAGTGATGAGCGCACTGCATGACGTTCAAGTGGTCAGTGCACTACATGTCACATTCAAGTGTTGAGCTCACTGCATGTCACATTCAAGTGGTGAGCTCACTGCATGTCACATTCAAGTGGCGAACTCACTGCATGTCACATTCAAATGATGAGCGCACTGCATGTCACATTCAAGTGGTCAGTGAACTATATGTTACATTCAAGTGTTGAGCTCACTGCGTGTCACATTCAAGTGATGAGCTCACTGCATGTCCCATTCATTCATGTGATGAGCTCCCTGCATGTCACATTCAAGTGATGAGCTCACTGCATGTCACACTCAAGTGATGAGCGCACTTCATCTCACATTCAAGTGATAAGCTCACTGTTCGTCACATTCAAGTGGTGAGCTCCTCCTCCTGCACGTAGCGTGGCAACCCATGGCACCTGTTGGGTCTGGGTTCCTGCGAGGAGGTGGGAGGTGGAAGAGGTTGAGGTGGAACTGGTGGTGGAGGAGGTGGACCCCTGACAAGGCCATTTTACCCCACCCTACCTGGCCATTATAACCCCACCCTACCTGGCCATTATGAACTGACCCTCCCTAGCCATTATAACCCCACCCTACATGGCCATTATAAACCCACCCTACCAGCCTATTATAAACCCCAGTGACACGACAAATATGGACCCAGAACCCACACATCACTGACAATTATCACGATTGGTAATACCCCTAGACAACAAAGCCGAGCCTAATTAGCGTAATTGCATAAATTGACATAATTACCTAATTTTGTAAAATTACACCTTTTGCATTTTTCATTTCATTTTTATTATTTTTCAAGACAATATATACAACAATCCTGACCCTGATGCCTGTTGTATATTTGGAGTTCGCATGTTTCTCTCACGCTCCCCTTCGTTGTGTGAATTTTTGTCCAGCTCCTGTTTGTCACTCCACATTTATAGTTGCTGATATAAATTGACACGTAAAATGCCACTTAATTGGGCAATCATATGTGGCCAGGTTACGTCTGAAAAAGACATATATCTTATGGGCCTTACCTGGTAAAATAAACAAATAAGCAGGTGGCTAGGTGAGTGATTGAATGAGAGAGTGGCTGAGTGATTGAGTGGTTGAGGGAGTGAGTGGCTGAGTTAGTGAGTGGCTGAGTGAGAGGCTGAATGAGTGAGTGGTTGAGTGAGTGGGTAGCAGAGTGACTAAGCAGCTGAGTGAGTGGCTGGGTGAGTGAGTGGTTGATTGAGAGCTTGAGTACGTGAGTGGTTGAGTGAGTGGCTGAGTGAGTGGCTGGTGAGAGGCTGAGTGAGTGAGTGGCTGAGTGAGTGAGTGGCTGAGTGACTGAGTGGTTGAGTGAGTGGCTGAGTGGGTGGCTGAGTGAGTGGCTGAGTAAGTTAGTGTTTGAGTGGCTGAGTGAGTGAGTGGTTGAGTGAGTGACTGAGTTGGTGGCTGAGTGGTTGCGTGATTGACAGGTTGAATGAGTGAGTGAGTGGTTGAGTGAGTGGCTGAGTGAATGAGTGGCTGGGTGAGTGAGTGGCTGCGTGAGTGAGTGGCTGCGTGAGTGAGTGGTTGAGTGAGTGGTTGAGTGAGTGAGAGGTTGAGTGAGAGGTTGAGTGAGTGGCTAAGTGAGTCAGTGGCTGGGTGATTGAGTGGCTGAGTGACTGAGTGGTTGAGTGAGTGGCTGAGTGGGTGGCTGAGTGAGTGAGACACGGGAAGCAAGAGGGAGACAGGGGGAGATAGAAGAGTGAGACACGGGGAGAGAAAGGATACACGGGGAGAGAGAGGAGGGAGACAGGGGGAGGTTGGAGAGGGAAAAGCGGGGAGAGAGAAGAGACACGGGGAAAGATAGGAGGGAAACGCGGGGAGGGAGAGGAGAGAGACACGGCGACATAGAGGAAGGAGACACGGGGAGAGAGAGGAGGGAGAACCTGGGAAACAGAGAAAGGGGGAGACACGGGGAGGAGGTGAGAGGTAGGAGGAGAGTGCGTGGAGGTGAGAGGGGAGAGATAGGAGGAGAGTGCGTAGAGGAGGCGAGGGCTCCTATAATGATGACTTCAAGGCATGCTGGGAGACAAGTTCACGTGACCCACATAGCACAGGGAGCCATCGCTGTTGGAACCGCATGGGCAGGGAACGTGGCCTCCAACCCACCACCTGCACCAGCCTCATCACCACAAACCAACAACCACAACTAGAACTACAAATTCAACCACAAATGTAACCACAAATGTAACCACAGCCACAACCATAACCAACAACCATAACCACTATAACCACAACTATAACCAAAAGCAACTACAATTATAACCACACCCACAACTATAACCACAATTATAACCATATCTATAACCACAACTCTAAGCACTAAAACCAGACACAACTATAACCACAACCATAATATAACCACTACAACTATAACCGCATCTCCGGTTATCACAGGTGGCAACATATGGTTCGAAAGAAGTTCAACACACATACAACAACAAAAGACAAAAAAAATATTCTATAGCCTATAACAGACTGTTGGGGCAAGTTCTGTTAGCGAGCACCTATGGAGGCCCGCAGTGTGGAACACAAGCAGGTGGGTGGCCAGCACTACACCCGACCGTCTTTGTCTCCCGAGTGGCGATGTTTATTACACACCACAACAGGTACTAATTTCAGGCAGAGTCGACGTAGCGGAAGCCCTGGACTGGTTCAGATGATCGTCACTGGTGTTGGCCGTGAGCGGGAATCGAACTTCCTCGGGTCCGTGGCGTGGCGTTCAACCGCTACTCTACCGCTCCCTACACATACAACAACCATGAAAGCCAACATAACCACCTTCACCACAACTATAACCACAAAACATAACATAACCATCACAACTTTGACCACAATCACTATTATAACCACAACCCCAAGTATAACAACACCAATAACATAACCACAACTGTAACTATAACCATGAAAACCCCAACCTCCACGTACACAACTATAGCCACAAAAAATATACCCCCCACAACCGCAATTATTGCGACAACCAAAAGGACCATAACAACTAACATAACCACCTACACCACAACTAAAACCTGAACCACTACAACCAGCGATACAACCACAACTATAACTGCAGCCACCACATCCAAAACCACCACAACCAACATCACCTCAACCACCACAACCATAACAAGCAACATAACCACAACAACCACATTGATGCTGATACTCTAACACCACCTACACAACCACTTTATCAAGGCTCTATGTATCCGTGTGTCCATGTGTCTCCGTGTGTCTCCACATGTCCCTGTGGGTGGGTGGATAGATGGGTTAGTGTGTGAGTTGGTGAGTGGGCAAGTGAGTGGGTGGGTGTGTGGGCGATAGAATCGAACCTGCACCTCTGCAGTGCAAGTCCAGTGAGCTAACGACCCGCATGTGGTGGGGTAAAGTGGGGGTACGCCCACCTTGCTCCAAAACGTGGAGATCAGCGTGGAAGAGTAGACCAAATACCCTAATTAGCGGTGTCTAGTGGAGGCCTCCTCAGCCAGCACGCGATTCGCCTCCTTCACAATAAACCCTTCCTTGCAAAGATGAAAAAGTATATTTGACTGGTTCCATCAGCCTCTCATCAGCAGCAATGGCTCAACTCGAGCGCCACGCTGGGCCGCTTTCCACCTTCAGTGCCTCAGCAGCAGAGCCGGGCTCTGCTTGAACCGATGCCGTGAGCCCAGCAGCTGTTTAGAAGCCTACGGCTGTGGGCCGCCTTTGTTTCTCCTCCACCACTGCTGAGGTGTCCACACCATGCGAGGTTCTCACCTTCAGGCTGAGTCGACCCAGAGGAGGCCCAGGCAGCGAACCGCTTCAGAAGTTGGCGCCACGTTCACCGGCGGAAGCGGAAGTAGAGAGCAGCAGAAGCATCGCGTGTGGGGAGCAGCTGAGGAGTGGATCAGAACTGTGTATTAGTGGTGGTGTGGTTGTTAGTGGTGGGGTTGTTATTAGTGGTGGGGTTGTTATTGTTGGTGGGGTTGTTATTGGTGGTGGGGTTGTTATTGGTGGTGGCGTTGTTAGTGGTGGGGTTGTTGTTAGTAGTGCTCTGTTAAGGCTAAATACGCGGGAGCTTTGTCTTTGGCGGTGTGAGTGGGGGAGGGGGCGTAGAGGGGGGGGAAGGTGCTGGGGGGGAGGGGCTCACAGGATATTGCGTCACTGAGGGCGTGATCACCGAGCCCCGCCCCCACTTGCTTCTGCCGATCTTTTTTCTCACATGTGGCGGTAGAGAAGCACCGAGACGACAGAAGCAGCGACTCTCTGGAGGAAGTGAGGAACTGTAGGTGAGTGGTGATGTGAGTGGTGAGGACGTGTGTGTCTGTGTAGTGTACTGGCAGGAGGAGTGGTGGCGTTAGTGGTGTTACTGATAGTGGTGGTGGTGTGTTGTGAGTGAGTCGTGACGATGTGAGTTCATGTCAGAATCAGAATATTTATACTGGAGTCAGATGAGCTATACAGCTCTTTCTCACAGATGTCCAGTGTTGTGGGTGAGTGGTAAAGATGTAACCTCGCGTTGATGTGAGTTTCTTATTAATGATGTGGGTCCGTGTTAATGATGTGGGTTTGTGATTTAAAGCTTTCGTGACTGCAGTAATTCATATTCTTAGTTCTTTCGGTAAAGTCACGTTGAAGGGAAACAATAAAATAATAAAATATATATAAAACAATAAAATTCTCACGACGTTTCGACCATAACACAAACGGTCGTCATCAGGTATGTCTGTTTGCATAAATGTATTTATTTTTAAACGGTGTATTTATTTATTTATAAAAAACGTTAGCACCACGCGCAGCGATTTAGCAGTTTATTTAGAAGGACGAGTCCATCTATGTTCTGAAAAGAGGAGGGGGGAGACGAAAAAAATATTGTATGCCGTCTGAAAGCCACTGTAAGCGTGAACAATCAATTAAGACCTGAAATGGTTTATCAAATCTTTCCAATGATTGCCAAGCCAGAATCCATCTTCTCGGTTGAAATTGTCTCTGTGCTTGTATATGTGGATAGCCTCATGAACGAATTTCTCAAGGTAGCCAGATGGCTTACAAAGAACCTCTGTCTTGGAAAAGTCAATGTCATGTGAGCCTACTGAATTATAACAATGATCTGCCACGGCCGAGGTGTTGGTCCTACCGTGTTTAAGGTCTGCTTTGTGTTCACGAATGCGGTCCGAGACATGGCGTTTGGTTTCTCCAATGTAACTACTACCACAGAGGCAACTTAGTTTGTAGATACCAGGGTATTGTATGTCCGAAATCACATCTTTTACAGACGGAACCAGATCACGGATTTTATGTAATGTGTTGAAACGGACCTGGATCTTGTGTTTATTCAAGATTTTGGAGATCTTTTTTGTGATCCCCGCAATGTAGGGTAAAGTGATGGTTTTGAAAGGCTCCTCAAGAGGGTCCTTCTTCATGGTTTGAGTGATAGCTTTGCGGATTGTATAGTCGGAGTAACCATTAGCCTTAAGAGCTTGGTGTACGTGCTTGAGTTCACTGCCTATGTGTTCCTGGTCGGATATGCATTGGGCTCTATGATACAGAGTCTTGATGAGAGAATTCTTCTGTGATGGATGGTGGTGGGAATCCGGTTTCAGATAAGCATCCGTATGGGTAGCTTTCCTGTAGACAGAGTGGCTCATTGAACCATCAGGTCTCTTTTTAATTAGGACATCCAAAAAAGGTAGCTTGCCATCTTTTTCGACTTCCATGGTAAATCTGATGGCTGGGTGTATGGAATTGATGTGGTCGAAGAATTGGTCTAGAGCAGGCCGGCCATGTTGTCAGATAACAAAAGTGTCATCCACGTACCTCTTCCATAAGGTTGGGCGCAGAGTGGCAGTCTGGATGGCGTCAGTCTCAAATTTCTCAATGAAAATGTTAGCTATAACCGGAGATAGGGGGGAGCCCATTGGGATCCCCTCAGTTTGTTTGTAGAAAGTTCCATTCCAAGTGAAGGGCTATCCACATATACAAGCACAGAGACAATTTCAACCGAGAAGATGGATTCTGGCTTAGCATTGGAAAGATTTGATAAACCATATCAGGTGTTGTGAGTGAGTCGTGATGATGTGAGTTCATGTCAGAATCAGAATATTTATACTGGAGTCAGATGAGCTATACAGCTCTTTCTCACAGATGTCCAGTGTTGTGGGTGAGTGGTAAAGATGTAACCTCGTCTTGATGTGAGTTTCTTATTAATGATGTGGGTCCGTGTTAATGATGTGGGTTTGTGATTTAAAGCTTTCGTGACTGCAGTAATTCATATTCTTAGTTCTTTCGGTAAAGTCACGTTGAAGGGAAACAATAAAATATATATAAAACAATAAAAATTCTCACGACGTTTCGACCATAACACAAACGGTCGTCATCAGGTGTGTCGGTTTGTATAAATTTATTTATTTTTAAACGGTGTATTTATTTATTAAAAACGTTAGCACCACGCGCAGCAATTTGGCAGTTTATTTAGAAGGACGAGTCCGATTTAAAGCTTTCGTGACTGCAATGATTCATCTTCTTTGGTTCTTTCGTTAAAGTCACGTAGAATGAGAATAAAATAGTAAATTTATAAAATAAAATAACACAATAATATTCTCACGACGTTTCGGCCACAACACAAGTGGCCTTCATCAGGTGAAGGGACGAGACTGTCTGGTAGGACAGCACTGGAGTGAAAAAGCCACGTTCAGATCACGACCTTTAAGCTGTGTGAGAGGAAACAAAGCGCCTTGACAAAGGAATTCGCATATAATTTAGCATTGAAATGGCTGAGTGATTAGCTTGTGACTGGTCACAGAAATGGCTTTGTTAAAAGTTAAAGCATACACATCCGCAGAGGCACCCCTTGACAAAGGAATTAGCATAGAATTTAGCATTGAAATAGCTAAGTTAAAGCATACACATCCGCAGAGGCACCCCTTGACAAAGGAATTAGCATAGAATTTAGCATTGAAATAGCTGAGTGATTAGCTTGTAACTGGTCACAGAAATAGCTATGTTAAAGTCAGAGCATACACATTCACCGAGGCACTTAGTACAAATCAAACAGGATAATTTATCCTTGAAATAACTAGGCGAATTTAGCATTGAAATAACTGAGTGATTAGCTAGTGACTGGTCACAGAAATGGCTATGTTGAAGTCAAGGCCTACACATCTGAGCTATTCACAGTACTATATAGTGAACCAATAAAAAACTAAAATATAAATTACCTTAATGTTATCAATAAACTCTATATTCTCCAATCAGATAAGCTACCAACAATAAGTCGTTATATTTCACAATGCTATATGGCGAAAAAATGGGTGGATTCTTACCCTCAACTTTAGCAACACGGATAGCTATGGGCCCCGTTCAGACAGACGAGTTCATCCATGGTCGGAACAGAGGAGGGGGAGAGAGACAGCTGCGAGGCGCTATTATACTCCATGTTGTAAACCATACCATTTACCGTGGTGTGAGAGGTATTAAGAGTCAATGCTGGCGAAAGAGCTGCGGTCTGAAGGTCATCGTAAAATACAATTAATTAAGAACAGAAATGGTTTAAAACATCTTTCCAATGGTTATTAAGCCAGAATCCATCTTCTCGGTTGAAATTGTCTCTGTGCTTGTATATGTGAATGGCCTCATGAACGAATCTCTCATGGTAGCCGGTTGGTTTGCAAAGAACCTCCGTCTTGGAGAATTCAATGTCATGTGAGCCCAATGAATTATAACAGTGATCTGCCACGGCAGAGGAGTTCGTTCTACCGTGTTTCAAGTCTGCTTTATGTTCGCGGATGCGGTCCGAGATATGTCGTTTGGTTTCTCCAATGTAGCTACTACCACAGAGGCACTTTAGTTTGTAAACGCCCAGGTACTGTATGTCTGGAACAGCATCTTTTACAGATGGAACCAGATCACGGATTTTATGTACTGTGTTGAATCGGACCTGGATCTTGTGTTTATTCAGGATTTTGGAGATCTTTTTAGTGACCCCTGCAATGTAGGGTAAGGTGATGGTTTTGAGTGGCTCCACAAGAGGATCCTTCTTCATGACTGGAGTGATGGCTTTGCGGATTGTGTAGTCGGAGTAACCATTAGCCCTGAGAGCCTGGTGTACGTGCTTGAGTTCACTGGTAATGTGTTCCTGGTCGGAAATGCATTGGGCTCTATGGTATAGAGTCTTGATGAGGGAGTTCTTCTGGGATGGATGGTGGTGGGAATCCGGTTTCAAGTAAGCATCTGTATGGGTAGCTTTCCTGTAGACAGAGTGGCTCATTGAACCATCATGTCTCCTTTTAATTAAGACATCCAAAAAGGGTAGTTTGCCATCTTTTTCGACCTCCATGGTAAATCTGATGGCTGGGTGTATGGAATTGATGTGGTCGCGGAATTCGTCTAGAGCAGGCTGGCCATGTGGCCAGATGACAAAGGTGTCATCAACGTACCTCTTCCATAAGGTCGGGCATAGAGTGGCAGTCTGGATGGGGTCAGTTTCAAATTTTTCCATGAATACGTTGGCTACAACCGGAGATAGGGGGGAGCCCATTGGGGTGCCCTCAGTTTGCTTGTAGAAAGTTCCATTCCAGGTGAAGTATGTGTTGGTTGAGCAATGTCTCACCAAGGGGGGTACACCAGTATGCAGTCCTTGATGAACCAGGTCTTCAATGATAGCGATGGTGTCAGGTACCGGGACTTTGGTGAACAAGGACACCACATCAAAACTGACAAGCAGGTCGTCTGGGGACAGGGAAATGCCTTTGATTGTCGATACCAGGTGAGTAGAATCTAATACCGCAGAGGTGTTTTTTCCAGTGAAAGGTCGCAGTATATCAGCAAGAAAACGTGCCAGTTTGTAGGTGGGGGAGATGATAGTAGAGACGATGGGACGAAGGGGTGTATCTTCTTTGTGTATCTTTGGAAGGCCATATAATCTTGGTGGTCAGGCAGCAGAGGGTTTCAACGAGAACTGTTTGATCTCATCAATTAATGCTGTTGAATCAGAGATCATTTTGTTCGTTTTGGTGACCAGGCTGTTGGTGGGATCTCTTTTTATTTTTGTATAGCTGCCATCGTTGAGTAGTTCTCAATTAAAAAAGAGGGATGATATTGTCGTCCTCTCAGCCGACAAGGGCAATGCCACTGTCATCATGGACAAAACAGAATATAACACATTGCCTTACTCGAGACTTTAGTTGTTATTTTTGCCGTGATCTGCTCCATTAACGGATGTAGAAAGTAAAATAACTTGTAGCGTGTTAAACTTCTTTCAACGTAGCCAACTGTGCTAATCGGAGTGTTGGGAGCAAGGGCAACACTAAAACACAAGCGCATGACTAAACAGTTTAACACGCAGGCTGTGCTATAAACTGTTTAACACGCAGGCTTTCGCGAAAAATATTATCCATAATACACGTTTTTTTGGTTAGATCACGTAAAATTGTACCAAAAAAACTGTATTATGTGCTATAAACCTGTATTGTGTGCTATAGACAATTACCTTTATGTTCCTGTTCAGGAAATGACGATACAGTACAGAAAATTATGAGCACGCGGTACACCACCAGTGGCTACCGCGTCTACTACCGCGTGTGCAGGCGGTGCAACTGCACTGGCCCACACGAGCGGGGAGCGGCTGCATTGCCACGCCACGTGGAGGAGAGGGGGACATTGGCAGGCTCCATTTTCTTGTTCCTTGCACCAGGCCCAGAGACCCTCACACAGAGACCCAGACCCTCACACAGAGACCCAGAGACTCGCACAAAGACCCAGAAGAGACCCTTACAGATAGCCAGCGACTCGCACACAGAGTCACAAGAGACCGACAGACGCTGGACACGAGAGGCCCAGAGACCAATGCGGCAGCGACTCCGTGAGCAGGGATGGCGCGAGACCGCGCTTTCGGTGACACCACGTGGTGATGACACCACGTGCCGAGTGCGCGCGCCGAGTCACGTGGAGGCGGGCGGCCATCTTACCTGGGGACAGTGCTGTACTGTAACAGCGGGGGAGCGGTGGTGCAGCGGTTAGCGCGGTGCTGTGTGTAAACATCGCCACTATGGAGAAAAAGGCGGCCGGGCGTGGTGCTGGCTGCCCACCCCCTCGTGTGCCATGCATAGCTGCTCGCTAACAGCACTTGCCCCAAAAGTCTGTTCAGGATATACGGGGGATCTTTGTGTCAGTCTGTGTGTGTGTCTGTGTGAGTGTGTGAGTGAGTGTGTGAGCGGCAATATCTTTTTATCGGTTGCGTAACGCTGTGTGGAAGCTACCTGGTCTGTCACTTCGCATTAAGCTTCGGGTCTTCTCGGCCACGGTCATTCCCTTCCTTCTCTACACTTGCGAAACGTGGACCCCCCTAATGGAGCATCTTCGCAGGTTGGAAACATTTAAGCTGGCCTGCCTACGATCCATCCTGGGTTTAACCAGGCTGGATTGTGTGAGGAGCTCATAAATCCTCAAAAGAGCTGGGCAAGGTCCCATCGGTGAGCTCCTCTGGCAGGCAAGGCTGTGTTGGCTGGGTCATGTAGCCCGCATGCCCAGCCACCGCATGCCGAAACAGCTTTTGTTCGGTCGGATCGAGGGGGCTAAACGGGCGCGGCATGGGCTAGAGAAGAGATGGAGTGATGTGGTACAGGAGGACGTGGAGCTGAGTGGACTTGCCGATGACTGGTACCAGCGCTGTCAAGATCGGCCTCTGTGGAGGAGGCTCGTGAAGAACGCTACTGGGCAGTTGGAGGCAGTCGCCCTCCAACAACGGAGGGCGGAGGAGTGACGCTCACAACAACGAGCGGAGCGCCGGGTGACTAAGGCACAGCAGGTTGGCACAGTAGGGGGCACAGGTGGTGCATCAGCCAGTCATCTCAGTCGACCCGTGGCACCTGGGTCTGCCCCGTGACCTCCTGCCAGCGGGCGTTCGACACTTCACGTGGCCTCAAGGTGCACATGGCCTGGCACAAGCGTCGTGGTGACGTCGCCGCCCTACTTAGTGGCGAATGGCGGTTGTTGTTGAGTGAGTCTGTGAGTGAGTCTGTGTGTGTGAGTGTGTAAGTCTATGTGTGTGTGCGTGCACGTGTGCGTGCACATGTGGATCGCCACACAAATTTGGTGAAACTCCTACCCGTGGTCGCTGAGGTCGCCATCTCCTGGCCTAGCCAGGGTCTGGGCAGCGCAGCAAGCGGAGACATTTCCAGCTCTCGGAGATTGAATGTTTCCCCCTCACACGCGTTGGTTCTCTCCCCTCACATGTATACTCGCTCTTGAATGGAGCTGGGCAAACATATGTCATGCAGTGGGGCCCATTGCCTGAAACATCGCCCATGATATATTTTCCTCTTAAGGCAGCCGTTGTATTAACGAATGAGTTCAGTGATTTGTGTTATTTGTGCACCACTGCCAACGCGGTATCGACAAATAATCCCAATGTAGGACCACAGAGCTTGGGGATATTGTTGGTCGCGCCGGTTTCTGGCTGGCTGCAACACCAATGCACAAAATACAGCACTAACATAGAATATGTATGTATGTTGAACTTCTATCGCACCGTACGTAGCCAACCGCGCTAATCGAAGGTGCTGGGGAAGGACAACAAACTAAGCACAAAAAGCGGTTCTAAGAAAATGAGTTGTCAAAGACATTTAAAAGTGCAGAGCTCCAATGGCTTCCAAATATCGGAAGGAAGAGCGGTCCAGATGGCCGCAGAAGCGCATCTAAAAGCGGCGCGATGCGGTGACCGCACCCCAGAGCCCCCCCCAACGCCCCTTGGACCCCCTCCGCGAAGACAGCACAGAGTGCCGCTGCTCCCTTGTGACCAGGTCGCGTCTGAAAAAGAGCTACATGGACCAGTGGGCCTTACTTGGTAAATAAAAATAGTTTAGTTCGGGCCACCTCCCGCAACACGACGCTTGTGAGCATGGGGACACCGCGTGCTCCCCTCCAGATCGCATCTCCAGCTCACATCAGCTTATACCTCGACCTTACACCTTGAGCTCACGCCTTAAGCTCGAACTTTCAGTTCACACCTCTGCCTCACCACCTTCTGTTGAGCTCCACCAAGCATGCTCGTCTCAGGTTATTTCATCACGAATACAGTAGCCGCATTGTACAAAGACTCCACCGCCACTCAGGGACATCACCATTCACGGACATCTCCGCCACTCACAGCAGGGGCAACGGACACCACTGGTGACATTTCACATATGTGATTGAGATGCTCAGCAGTGGTTTCAGGTGCATTTTGATGACTCCATGAGAACCGTTCTTGATCTGCTGAAGTAGGAGCAATAATCCTCGTGCCACTTTTTTAGTTCGTCCCAGAGCACCCTACACCGACTGGGTCGTGGCAGTGACAGCAGCAGCAGCAGTGACATCGTGGCGCGTCACTGACACGGCTAAACACACATGAGTGGAGACGCAGTGGCGGCGGCAGGCAAAGCACATCCCTCACATGAACACTAAATCAAGCTACACTCTAGCCCACAGATGTGTCAGTCAAAGACAAAGATCCTCCGTAAAGACTTAAGACTGTTGTGGCAAGCGCTGTTAGCGAGCGCCTTATGAAGGCTGACATGGCATGTGAGGTAGCCTAAGCTAAATGAGCACCAGGCACTAATTTGAGACTGAGTCGACCTAGGGGAGGCCTAGTAACGATTTAGATAATCATCACTGGTGTTGGCCATGAGTGGAAATTGAACTCGGGTCGCCGGGTTCGTAGCGCAGCACACTAACCTTTACACTTCTGCTCACCACAGATCTGTCAGTCACAAGCATACACATTGGAAGCAATCAACATCGGGCATATAAATGGTTCTGTTTAGACAACTTCACCAGTCCATCCAACTGCTGGTGGTAAAGGTAGGTTCACACCTTCTGTTAGCCGAAAATATCACTCGTGTCCTTGAGCATGTGATTGAGTCACCAAGGTGAATGTAGGCAAGGCGAGGCAATCATCTAGAAATGACTGACAAAGGATCTACATTAACCAGCTTTTCGAACAATATTATGACTTCACTTAATACAAAACAATATTCTTAGTAACTATTATTCTTAAAAAATAACAATAACTTATTTTAATGGATGACGCGTAAACAAAGGAGGGAACATGGAAAGGGTGCAGCGATGTTGGAATGTTATTTATTTTGTATTATTTCTTATTTGGGGTGGTGGTGGTGTTGGTAGAGGTAAAGGTGTTTATAGAGTTGGCAATTGTAGGATAGGTAGCGTTGATAGGGCTGTTGTTGGAAAGAGTGATGGTGTCGGTTGGGGTGGTCGTGTTGGTAGGAGTCATTGTGTTGGTAGGATTGGTGTTGGTAGGGTTGGTGTTGGTAGGGGGAGTGGTGTTGGTAGGAATAATGGTGTTGGTATGGTTGGTGTTGGTAGGGTTGGCGTTGGTAGGGTTGGTTTTGGTAGGAGTGGTGGTGTTCGTCGGAGTAGTTGCGTTTGGTAAGGGTAGCGGTGTTGGGAGGTGTGGTGGTGTTGGTAGGTGTGCGGATTCTAAAGGTGGTGGAGTTGGTAGGAGTGGTGGAGCAGGCATTGATCCGGGCCATGAAGAGTGGTCTCTTTGCCCTCATGATCACGAGGCGGGACTCACGCTCAGCTGGGGTGATGATGTGGGAAGGAGTGGTGGTGAGGGTAGAGGAAGTGATGGTGGTCAGGGTTGGGTTAGTAGAGGAGGTAGTGTTAGTAGGTGTGTGGTTGGTAGAGGTGGTGGAGTTGGTAGGAGTGGTGGAGCAGGCATTCATCCAGCCATGAAGAGTGATCTCTTTTCCCTCATGATCATGAGGCTGGACACATGCTCAGCTGGGGTGATGTGGGTAGGGGTGGTAGTGAGGGTAGAGGAGGTAATGTTGGTAAACGTGGGATTGGTCAAAGTGGCGGAGTTGGTAGGAGCGGTGGAGTTGGTGATTGAGCTGGTAGGGGTAATTGAGCTTATTTTAGTGCGGCAGGCATTGATGCGGGCCATTATCATGAGGTGACACCACTCACACTCAGCTGGGATGATGGTGTTGGTCCGGGTGGTAGTGAAGGTGGAGAAAATGCTGTTGGTAGGGTTTGTAGGGGTGGAAGGGGTGGTGGTGTTAGTCAGGATAGTATTGGTAGAGGTGTTGGTATTTAAAAGTGTGATGGTGTTAGTTTTTCGGGGTGGGGTTTGTCATGGTGGTGTTGGTAGGAATGGTGGTGTTGGTAGGAGTGGTGGTGTTGGTAGGAGTGGTGCTGTTGGTGGGTGCGCTGGTAAGTGTTGGTGAGCTATTCATCATGGAGCAGCCATCCAGTTGAGTCTTTAGGGATCTATGGGTCCTCTTGATTTTCATGGGGTGGCACTTGCTCCGAGCCAATTTACACATGGATCCTCTCATGTAGCGGCTTCGGTAAACTCGTCTGCGCTGCGATGACTTCTGTTTAAAACCGGAAACAAAATCATTATGAGAGGCAAGAGATTGCAGTCTCCTTCTTCCCCTGTTGGTCACTCCACTCAAATATGTTTTTTTCACTTGCCATCTGCCACACCACCACCACTGATTGAGCACGAGTGTTGTACCTGCCTTTCAGTGGCAAATATCGGACAACTATTTGTAATCCACCAACATGAACAATGTGTGCTTGTAATAAATGTGTGCGACTTTGTCGAGGATGTGAGTGTGATTTTTTATTGTTTGTTGTTGTAACGTTCTAACCTGCCTCTCCTGTACATCTGTGAAAAATAGCTTAATAGCTCATCGGATTCTTCCAGTATAAATATTCTGATTCTGATTTGTGTCATCTATGCATGTGAGATTATGACATTTGCCTGAGTGATCTATATCCATGATGCCTCTCTGGGTGTGGTGTCTCTGTTGTGGTGTCCTGCTGATGTTCTATGTTACAGTGACGCCAGCATACTCTCTCTCTTATTAGTGGATTCTTCAGCCAGACTCTTAGGCTGGTAATGGTGATCCCCGCGCTCTCCACGTCGTAAGTGATGGCCACCGGCCCACTGTGCAGCATCTTTATCAAGGTCGTCCACCTTGAGGGAGACGGGTATTCTCCATCTTGGGGAACCGTCATCTGTGGTGCCGCCGCAGCGGAGCCGCTCCAGCGGAGCCGTGCCCACCGCCGCGACGCCGTCACCGATGCCTCGGATTTCCCGCCACTCTCCCGGGGCTGGTGCCTTCTCAGACGTCCGCGTTTTGCCCACTGCACAGTCGTGAGGCCGCCGCAGCAGAGCCGCTCTGCCGAGGCCGTGCCCACCGCCGTGAAGCCGCCACCGGGGGATGCCGACGCCAACGCGGTGCACCCTCGCCACCCCCCCTCCCCCCGCACGAACGCACACACGCCCCACGTAGAGCCAGGAGGGGAGGTCACCCGGCCGATAGGTTTTTTTTCCAGAAGTCCCTAATGGGATCGATCTTCATGGTTTCCTGCGGCCGGGAAATTGGGCGATCTTCCCCCTGTAGCTGACATGCACTGCGGCGCCGGGACCTAATATTAAAGTTGCATGGTCACGGCAAGGGCCATCGAGCCACCGCGAGTGGAACCACACACACACAAGCACGGGTCAGTGGACTGGTAGCGGGAGAACAGAGAGCGGATGTCGGAGAGATCACTGCGGCGACATCACCCGAGTTGGGATCCGGGTATCGAAGGGTGGGAAAATCCGAGCCCCTGATTGGACGGGAGGCCAAGGGAGCGAAACGGCGAAATTCCTTTGTTGTAGGTGGGATAAAGGGAGGGGGATTCAGGTAGCAAGGCAGTTCTTCAAGATCATCGCGGTCCACGCAGGAGGGGAGTTAGCCGTTCGAGACGTCCGCGTGATGCACTTCAGCGCAGCCAGGCTCAACCCTCTACTGATCGCTTTTCTACAGCTTCCAGCGCAGCAGAGTGGAAGTACACGTGAGTAAGAGAGAGAGGTAAGTTTGGGCTATTTGATCGAGGGTAGAAAGCAGAGCGATAGGCAGAGGAAATACAGTCTAGGATCTCAAGGGGAATAGGCTGACATCCACTGACCCACACAATTACGCGTAGCTTAACGGGTTGCTTGCGGTAAATAAAATAACTGGTAGGGGAATAAACTGTTTCTTGTGCTCCTTTGGAGGGTGAAGAGGAGGGTGGAGAGTGTTTTGTGTTCGCACGCACACGCGGCTGTTTGCGGCGAATAAAGGAGTAGAGCGTGCTTGGTGTCCGTACCTGTACGATCGTTTACAGTATTGTTCAGCACGCGCGTGCCTACACGACTATTTTTGGTGGTGCCCAGCGCTCGCGTACCTGCGCAATCGCCTACAGTAGCGGTTTGCGCTCACGTGCATGCGCGGTTTACAACGAGGTTGAGCTTTCATTTGTGACCAGGTTCCATCTGAAAAATAAGTTAGTACCTCAGTGGGCTTTGACTGGTATGATGGGGGTGTTCTTGATTTGAAGCTTTCGTGACTGCAGGAATCCATACTCTTTGGTTCTTTCGGCAAAGTCACGTAGGTATAAAATCAAATAAATCAGTCTGCCTCAGCAGCAGACCATGCTTTCCCCACCCGATGATGGACGCTTGTGTTGCACCCGAAACATCGTGATTTACTTTATTTTATACCTACGTGACTTTACCGAAAGAACCAAAGAGTATGATGGGGCTGGTTTAGTTTTATTTGTTTGTGTTTGGGTGATTTGTTAACCTTTCTTGTACTTTGCACTATTACATGTTTTTGTAGTATTTGTTGTTGTAACGTTCTTACCAGCCCCTACCGGACATCTGTGAAAAAGAGCTTTATAGCTCATCGGATTCCTCAACCATTAAAAAATATTATTGTTCTGACTCTACTGGCTAGGGGACATTGTTCTGTCCGCACCAGCGCAACTCACCAACGCCGCACAAGGAGTCCAGCACATGTCCCAAATGCCACGCTGCCAGTAACAAAAAACACCCTTAAAGTTGCAGTGGATAATTTTTAAGTATACTTAATTGAGCAAGGTGTTTGCTTGTTCCAAATGACATATGCGACTTTGTCTAGGATGTGTGCGTGGATGTGATATATACTTGTGTGTGTGGTGTATGCGAGTGAGATTCTTATATCTGCGCGAGTGATCTGTACGCGTGATGCATCTCTGCGTGTGGTGTCTCTGCATGTGGTGTATGTCACGGTGCCACGCTGATGGCCTGTGTGAGCGTGAAGTCGGCACTCACCACTGCATTCTTCAGCCGCCACTCCGAGGCTGAGGAGGGTGATCCCCGCGCTCGCCACCTCGTAGGCGATGGCCACCGGCCCGCTGTGCAGCATCTCCATGAAGGTCGTCCACCCTGAAGGAGCTGGGTCGTCGTCTTCTCCTCCTCCTTGGGGAACCTCCATGCCATGGCTGGGAGAGGAAGCGACTCGAGGCACCCTCTCGGCTTCGTGACCTGTGAGGCGGTTGCTGATGTGGACGGCCACGGTCGCTTTGGTGAGAGGTAGAGGCTGTCCGGCCTGTGGCGGTTGGACCTCCCAGGCTCCCCTCGGCTTAACCAGCTAGTTAGGGGAGAAATTCTTCTCCTCCGTGGGCACAGACGCGAGGAACGCGGAGCTCGCCACGAGCAGCGTCACGAGGGTGCGTGAAGTACTGCGCAGCCCGTGAGCCTCCATGGTGACTGCTACGAGAGAGGCTCCAGGAGGCTTCGTGCAGAGAGGCGCTCCTCAGCAGGCAGCTTGCAGCGTGGCTCTAGCGGCAGACTGGGTGGAAGCGGGTGTGACGTCACGGCCCGAGGGCGGATGTGTGTTGTGTCTCATCTGTGTGTGTCTGTATGTCTGTGTGTGTGTCTGAGTGTTTGTGTGTATGTCTGTGTATCTGTGTGTGTATCTGTGTGTTTGTGTGTGTCTGTGTGTGTGTGCGGTAGTGTAGTGATTAGCGCGCTGTGCTATGAACCTAGCGACCCGGGGTTCGATTCCTGCTCACGGCCACCAACACTGGTGTCGTGTGCCGTGCCGGTCTTCGTAGGTGCTGCTCGTTATGGCTACAAGGGGAGGCCCAGGAGTGGTTGAGGTAATCGTCAGCAGTGTTGGTGGCCGTGAGCGGGAGTCGAACTTGGAGGGCAGCGTGGCATTCACTGCAACAACACCGCCCGCGCTCCGACTGGTACACGGTCCGAACAGTGCAGAGTGCACATAATTCGCGGCGTCTCTCGCACGGTCCGGGTCTCTGTGTGGAGAGCGGGAGACGAAGGCGAGGATCACACAGGGTAGAGGGTGCACGTCGGCACTGCTTCCCACGTCACAACACGAGTCACGTCACATCACAGACTCATCCTCACCGTGAACCAACATCATCAACACAAACCCACATCTTCTTAGTTCTTTCGGTAAAGTCACGTTGAAGGGAAACAATGAAATAATAAAATATATATAAAACAATAAAAATTTTCACGACGTTTCGACCATAACACAAACGGTCGTCATCAGGTGTGTCGGTTTGCATGAATTTATTTATTTTCAAACGGTGTATTTATTTATTTATAAAAAAACGTTAGCGCCACGTGTAGCGATTTGGCAGTTTATTTAGAAGAACTAGTCCATCTATGTTCTGAAAAGAGGAGGGGGGAGACGACAAATTTTAATGTATGCTGTCTGAAAGCCACTTTAAGCGTGAACAATCAATTAAGACCTGAAATGGTTTATCAAATCTTTCCAATGCTAAGCCAGAATCCATCTTCTCGGGTGAAATTGTCCCTGTGCTTGTATATGTGGATAGCCCTTCACTTGGAATGGAACTTTCTACAAACAAACTGAGGGCACCCCAATGGGCTCCCCCCTATCTCCGGTTATAGCTAACATTTTCATGGAGAAATTTGAGACTGACGCCATCCAGACTGCCACTGCGCCCAACCTTATGGAAGAGGTACGCGGATGACACTTTTGTCATCTGACCACATGGCCGGCCTGCTCTAGACCAATTCTTCGACCACATCAATTCCATACACCCAGCCATCAGATTTACCATGGAAGTCGAAAAAGATGGCAAGCTACCTTTTTTGGATGTCCTAATTAAAAAGAGACCTGATGGTTCAATGAGCCACTCTGTCTACAGGAAAGCTACCCATACGGATGCTTATCTGAAACCGGATTCCCATCACCATCCATCACAGAAGAATTCTCTCATCAAGACTCTGTATCATAGAGCCCAATGCATATCCGACCAGGAACACATAGGCAGTGAACTCAAGCACGTACACCAAGCTCTTAAGGCTAATGGTTACTCCGACTATACAATCCGCAAAGCTATCACTCAAACCATGAAGAAGTACCCTCTTGAGGAGCCTTTCAAAACCATCACTTTACCCTACATTGCGGGGATCACAAAAAAGATCTCCAAAATCTTGAATAAACACAAGATCCAGGTCCGTTTCAACACATTACATAAAATCCGTGATCTGGTTCCGTCTGTAAAAGATGTGATTCCGGGCATACAATACCCTGGTATCTACAAACTAAGTTGCCTCTGTGGTAGTAGTTACATTGGAGAAACCAAACGCCATGTCTCGGACCGCATTCGTGAACACAAAGGAGACCTTAAACACGGTAGGACCAACACCTCGGCCGTGGCAGATTATTGTTATAATTCAGTAGGCTCACATGACATTGACTTTTCCAAGACAGAGGTTCTTTGTAAGCCATCTGGCTACCATGAGAAATTCGTTCATGAGGCTATCCACATATACAAGCACAGAGACAATTTCAACCGAGAATATGGATTCTGGCTTAGCAATCATTGGAAAGATTTGATAAACCATTTCAGGTTTTAATTGATTGTTCACGCTTACAGTGGCTTTCAGACTGCATACAATGATTGTTTCGTCTCCCCCCTCCTCTTTTCAGAACATAGATGGACTCGTACTTTTAAATAAACTGCTAAATCGCTGCGCGTGGTGCTAACGTTTTTTATAAATAAATAAATACACCGTTTAAAAATAAATACATTTATGCAAACAGACACACCTGATGACGACCGTTTGTGTTATGGTCGAAACGTCGTGAGAATTTTATTGTTATATATATATTTTATTATTTTATTGTTTCCCTTCAACGTGACTTTACCGAAAGAACTAAGAATATGAATTACTGCAGTCACGAAAGCTTTAAATCACAAACCCACATCATTAACACGGACCCACATCATTAATAAGAAACTCACATCAACGCGAGGTTACATCTTTACCACTCACCCACAACACTGGACATCTGTGAGAAAGAGCTGTATAGCTCATCTGACTCCAGTATAAATATTCTGATTCTGACATGAACTCACATCGTCACGACTCACTCACAACATACCACCACCACTATCAGTAACACCACTAACGCCACCACTCCTCCTGCCAGTACACTACACAGACACACACGTCCTCACCACTCACATCACCACTCACCTACAGTTCCTCACTTCCTCCAGAGAGTCGCTGCTTCTGTCGTCTCGGTGCTTCTCTACCGCCACATGTGAGAAAAAAGATCGGCAGAAACAAGTGGGGGCGGGGCTCGGTGATCACGCCCTCAGTGACGCAATATCCTGTGAGCCCCTCCCCCCCAGCACCTTCCCCCCCCTCTACGCCCCCTCCCCCACTCACACCGCCAAAGACAAAGCTCCCGCGTATTTAGCCTTAACAGAGCACTCCTAACAACAACCCCACCACTAACAACGCCACCACCAATAACAACCCCACCACCAATAACAACCCCACCACCAATAACAACCCCACTACCACTAACAACCCCACCACCACGAACACCACCACCACTACTACCACACCACCACTAATACACAGTTCTGATCCACACCTCAGCTGCTCCCCACACGCGATGCTTCTGCTGCTCTCTCTACTTCCGCTTCCGCCGGTGAACGTGGCGCCAACTTCTGAAGCGGTTCGCTGCCTGGGCCTCCTCTGGGTCGACTCAGCCTGAAGGTGAGAACCTCGCATGATGTGGACACCTCAGCAGTGGTGGAGGAGAGACAAAGGCGGTCCACAGCCGTAGGCTTCTAAACAGCTGCTGGGCTCACGGCATCGGTTCAAGCAGAGCCCGGCTCTGCTGCTGAGGCACTGAAGGTGGAAAGCGGTCCAGAGTGGCGCTCGAGTTGAGCCATTGCTGCTGATGAGAGGCTGATGGGATCAGTCAAATATACTTTTTTATCTTTGCAAGGAAGGGTTTATTGTGAAGGAGGCGAATCGCGTGCTGGCGGAGGAGGCCTCCACTAGACGCCGCTAATTAGGGTATTTGGTCTACTCTTCCACGCTGATCTCCACGTTTTGGAGCAAGGTGGGCGTACCCACACTTTACCCCACCACATGCGGGTCGTTAGCTCACTGGACTTGCACTGCAGAGGTGCAGGTTCGATTCCATCGCCCACACACCCACCCACTCACTTGCCCACTCACCAACTCACCCACTAACCCATCTATTCACCCACCCACAGGGACATGTGGAGACACGGAGACACATGGACACACGGATACATAGAGCCTTGATAAAGTGGTTGTGTAGGTGGTGTTAGAGTAACAGCATCAATGTGGTTGTTGTGGTTATGTTGCTTGTTATGGTTGTGGTGGTTGAGGTGATGTTGGTTGTGGTGGTTTTGAATGTGGTGGCAGTGGTTATAGTTGTGGTTGTATCGCTGGTTGTAGTGGTGGTTCAGGTTTTAGTTGTGGTGTAGGTGGTTATGTTGGTTGTTATGGTGCTTTTGGTTGTGGTAATAATTGCGGTTGTGGGGGGTATATTTTTTGTGGCTATAGTTGTGTACGTGGAGGTTGGGGTTTTCATGGTTATAGTTACAGTTGTGGTTATGTTATTGTTGTTGTTATACTTGGGGTTGTGGTTATAATTGTGATTGTGGTACAAGTTGTGATGGTTATGTTATATTTTTGTGGTTATAGTTGTGGTGAAGGTGGTTATGTTGTCTTTCATGGTTGTTGTATGTGTAGGGAGCAGTAGAGTAGCGGTTGAACGCCACGCCACGGACCCGAGAAAGTTCGATTCCCGCTCACGGCCAACACCAGTGACGATCATTTGAACCAGTCCAGGGCTTCCCCTACGTCGACTCTGCCTGAAATGAGTACCTGTTGTGGTGTGTAATAAACATCGCCACTCGGGAGACAAAGACGGTCGGGTGTAGTGCTGGCCACCCACCTGCTTGTGTTCCACACTGCGGGTCTCCATAGGTACTCGCTAACAGAACTTGCCCCAACAGTCTGTTATAGGCTATAGAATAAATCTTTGTCTTTTGTTGTTGTATGTGTGTTGAACTTCTTTCGCACCATATGTTGCCACCTGTGATAACCGGAAATGCGGTTATAGTTGTAGTGGTTATATCATGGTTGTGGTTTTAGTTGTGTCTGGTTTTAGTGCTTAGAGTTGTGGTTATAGATATGGCTATAATTGTGGTTATTGTTGTGGGTGTGGTTATAATTGTAGTTGGTTTTGGTTATAGTTGTGGTTATAGTGGTTATGGTTGTTGGGTATGGTTGTGGCTGTGGTTACATTTGTGGTTACATTTGTGGTTGAATTTGTAGTTCTAGTTGTGGTTGTTGGTTTGTGGTGGTGAGGCTGGTGCAGGTGGTGGGTTGGAGGCCACGTTCCCTGCCCAGGCGGTTCCAACAGCGATGGCTCCCTGTGCTATGTGGGTCACATGAACTTGTCCACCAGCATGCCTTGAAGTCATCATTATAGGAGCCCTCGCCTCCTCTACGCACTCTCCTCCTATCTCTCCCCTCTCACCTCCACGCACTCTCCTCCTACCTCTCACCTCCTCCGCGTGTCTCCTCCTTTCTTTTTTTCCCAGGGTCTCCCTCCTCTCTCTCCCCGTGTCTCCTTCCTCTATGTCGCCGTGTCTCTCTCCTCTCCCTCCCCGCGTTTCCCTCCTATCTTTCTCCGTGTCTCTTCTCTCTCCCCGCTTTTCCCTCTCCAACCTCCTCCTGTCTCCCTCCTCTCTCTCCCCGTGTCTCCTTTCTCTCCCCGTGTCTCACTCTTCTATCTCCCCCTGTCTCCCTCTTGCTTCCCGTGTCTCACTCACTCAGCCACCCACTCAGCCACTCACTCAACCACTCACGTACTCAAGCTTTCAATCAACAACTCACTCACCCAGCCACTCACTCAGCTGCTTAGTCACTCTGCTACCCACTCACTCAACCACTCACTCATTCAGCCTCTCACTCAGCCACTCACTAACTCAGCCACTCACTCCCTCAACCACTCAATCACTCAGCCACTCTCTCATTCAATCACTCACCTAGCCACCTGCTTATTTGTTTATTTTACCAGGTAAGGCCCATAAGATATATCTCTTTTTCAGACGTAACCTGGCCACATATGATTGCCCAATTAAGTGGCATTTTACGTGTCAATTTATATCAGCAACTATAAATGTGGAGTGACAAACAGGAGCCGGGCAAAAATTCACAACGAAGGGGAGAGTGAGAGAAACATGCGAACTCCAAATATACAACAGGCATCAGGGTCAGGATTGTTGTATATATTGTCTTGAAAAATAATAAAAATGAAATGAAAAATGCAAAAGGTGTAATTTTACAAAATTAGGTAATTATGTCAATTTATGCAATTACGCTAATTAGACTCGGCTTTGTTGTCTAGGGGTATTACCAATCGTGATAGTTGTCAGTGATGTGTGGGTTCTGGGTCCATATTTGTCGTGTCACTGGGGTTTATAATAGGCTGGTAGGGTGGGTTCATAATGGCCAGGTAGGGTGGGGTTATAATGGCCAGTGAGAGTGGGGTTATAATGGCCAGGTAGGGTGGGGTAAAATGGCCTTGTCAGGGGTCCACCTCCTCCACCACCAGTTCCACCTCAACCTCCTCCACCTCCCACCTCCTCGCAGGAACCCAGACTCAACAGGTGCCATGGGTTGCCACGCTACGTGCAGGAGGAGGAGCTCATCACTTGAATGTGACGAGCAGTGAGCTTATCACTTGAATGTGAGATGCAGTGCGCTCATCACTTGAGTGTGACATGCAGTGAGCTCATCACTTGAATCTGACATGCAGGGAGCTCATCACATGAATGAATGGGACATGCAGTGAGCTCATCACTTGAATGTGACACGCAATGAGCTCAACACTTGAATGTAACATGTAGTGCACTGACCACTTGAATGTGACATGCAGTGCGCTCATCATTTGAATGTGACATGCAGTGAGTTCGCCACTTGAATGTGACATGCAGTGAGCTCACCACTTGAATGTGACTTGCAGTGAGCTCAACACTTGAATGTGACATGTAGTGCACTGACCACTTGAACGTCATGCAGTGCGCTCATCACTTGAATGTGACATGCAGGGAGCTCATCACATGAATGAATGGGACATGCAGTGAGCTCATCACTTGAATGTGACATGCAGTGAGCTCAACACTTGAATGTGACATGCAGTGAGCTCATCACTTGAAAGTGACATGCAATGAGCTCACCACTTGAAAGTGACATGCAGTGCGCTCATCACTTGAATGTGACATGCAGTGAGCTCGCCACTTGAATGTGACATGCAGTGAGCTCGCCACTTTAATGATATGCAGTGTGCTCGTTACGTGAATAAGACATGCAGTGAGCTCGCCACTTGAATGTGTTATGCAGTGAGCTCATCACTTGGACGGGACATGCAGTGTACTCATCACTTGAAAGTGACATGAATTGAGCTCATCACTTGAACATGACATGCCATTTTCTACATCACACGACTATACTGACTAAATATGATGGGTATAGTCGTGTGATGTAGAAAAAAGTTTAGTTGGAGGCATATATTTTTTGTGACGTAAAATTGTAATGTATAATGACTTTTTGTTAGTAGTAGGGTAGTTGCAGTTGCTTAGCGTCAATATACTAAATTCCTCTGCTGATATGTAACCTCAGCTTTTTGGAGAGTATATTGAGTATATTGATTATATTGATGTAGTTTATATTTTAGTTTTTTATCAGTTTACTACACGGTAGTCATTATATAGTGTAGTGTATACCCAGTTACTTAATGTTAACAGCTCAGATTATTGGAGAGTATATTGAGTACATTGATTATATTGATGTAGTTTATATTTATTTTTTTCACATCGGTTTATTGCATGGTAGTAGGGTATGTATAGTTCTTCTTCTTTGGTTCTTTCGGTAAAGTCACGTAGAATGAGAATAAAATAATAAATTGATAAAATAAAATAACACAATAATATTCTCACGACGTTTCGGCCACAACACAAGCGGCCTTCATCAGGTGAAGGGAGCGAGACTGTCTGGTAGGACAGCGCTGGAGTGAGAGAGCCACGTTCAGATCACGGCTTTTAAGCTGTGTGAGAGGAACAAAGAGCCTTGACGAAGGAATTAGCATAAAATTTAGCATTGAAAAGGCTGAATGATTAGCTTGTGACTGGTCACAGAAATAGCTATGTTAAAAGTTAAAGCATACACCTCCGCAGAGGCACCCATTGTTAAAAGGAATTAGCATAGAATTTAGCATTGAAATAGCTAAATTAAGGCATTCGCTTGTAGCTGCTACAGAAATAGTTACGTTGAAGTCAGAGTATACACATTCACCGAGGCACTTAGTACAAATCAAAACAGGAGAATTTAGCATTGAAATAACTAGGCGAATTTAGCATTGAGCTATTCACAGTACTATATAGTGAACCAATAAAAACTAAAATATAAATTACCTTCATGTTATCAATAAACTCTATATTCTCCAATCAGCTAAGCTACCAACCATAAGTCGTTATATATCACAATGCTATATGGCGAAAAAATGGGTGGATTCTTACCCTCAAATTTCCGTACCACGGATAGCTACGGGCCCCGTTCAGACGGACGAGTTCGTCCATGGTCAGAACAGAGGAGGGGGAGAGAGACAGCTGCGAAGCCCTAGTATACTCCATGTTGTAAACCATACCATTAACCGTGATGTGAGAGGTATTAAGAGGCAATGCTGGCGAAAGAGCTGCGGTCTGAAGGTCATCGTAAAATTACAATTAATTAAGAACAGAAATGATTTAACACATCTTTCCAGTGGTTACTAAGCCTGAATCCATCTTCTCGGTTGAAATTGTCTTTGTGCTTGTATATGTGAATGGCCTCATGAACGAATCTCTCATGGTAGCCAGTTGGTTTGCAAAGAACCTCCGTCTTGGAGAAGTCAATGTCATGTGAGCCCACTGAATTGTAACAGTGATCTGCCACGGCAGAGGAGTTCGTCTTACCGTGTTTCAAGTCTGCTTTATGTTCGCGGATGCGGTCCGAGATATGTCTTTTGGTTTCTCCAATGTAGCTACTACCACAGAGGCACTTTAGTTTGTAAACGCCCGGGTACTGTATGTCTGGAAGAGCATCTTTTACAGATGGAACTAAATCACGGATTTTGTGTACTGTGTTGAATCGGACCTGGATCTTGTGTTTATTCAGGATTTTGGAGATCTTTTTAGTGACCCCTGCAATGTAGGGTAAGGTGATGGTTTTGAGTGGCTCCACAAGAGGATCCTTCTTCATGACTGGAGTGATGGCTTTGCGGATTGTGTAGTCGGAGTAGCCATTAGCCCTGAGAGCCTGGTGTACGTGCTTGAGTTCACTGGTAATGTGTTCCTGGTCGGAAATGCATTGGGCTCTATGGTATAGAGTCTTGATGAGGCAGTTCTTCTGGGATGGATGGTGGTGGGAATCCGGTTTCAAGTAAGCATCTGTATGGGTAGCTTTCCTGTAGACAGAGTGGCTCATTGAACCATCATGTCTCCTTTTAATTAAGACATCCAGAAAGGGTAGTTTGCCATCTTTTTCAACCTCCATGGTAAATCTGATGGCTGGGTGTATTGAATTGATGTGGTCGCGGAATTGGTCTAGAGCAGGCTGGCCATGTGGCCAGATGACAAAGGTGTAATCAACATACCTCTTCCATAAGGTCGGGCGTAGAGTGGCAGTCTGGATGGCGTCAGTTTCAAATTTTTCCATGAATACGTTGGCTACAACCGGAGATAGGGGGGAGCCCATTGGGGTGCCCTCAGTTTGTTTGTAGAAAGTTCCATTCCAGGTGAAGTATGTGTTGGTTAAGCAATGTCTCACCAGGGGGGGTACATCAGTATGCAGTCCTTGATGAACCAGGTCTTCAATGATAGCGATGGTGTCAGGTACCGGGACTTTGGTGAACAAGGACACCACATCAAAACTGACAAGCAGGTCGTTTGGGGACAGGGAAATGTCTTTGATTGTCGATACCAGGTGAGTAGAATTTAGTACCGCAGAGGTGGTTTTTCCAGTGAAAGGTCGCAGTATATCAGCCAGAAAACGTGCCAGTTTGTAGGTGGGGGAGCTGATAGTAGAGACGATGGGACGAAGGGGTGTATCTTCTTTGTGTATCTTTGGAAGGCCATATAATCTTGGTGGTCTGGCAGCAGAGGGTTTCAACAAGAACTGTTTGTTCTCATCAATTAATGCTGTTGAATCAGAGATAATTTTGTTCGTTTTGGTGACCAGGCTGTTGGTGGGATCTCTTTTTATTTTTGTATAGCTGCCATCGTTGAGTAGTTCTTGAATTTTGTTGTTATATTCTGTTTTGTCCATGATGACAGTGGCATTGCCTTTGTCGGCTGAGAGAACGACAATATCATCCCTCTTTTTTAATTGAGATAATTCAAAACGTTCGTCTTTGCTGATGTTGCTAGGTGGCAACTTAGCGTTTTTGAGGGTTGCAGCGATTTCAGATCTTGCTACGTCTGCAGAGATGTGACTCAAGCCCTTGAGTGCAACGTCGACATGGGCAATTATATCATTAACCGGTAAGTGTCTCGGTGTGACAGCAAAGTTTAGACCTTTAGCTAAAACGGATTTCAGACCATCAGAAATGGAACTGTTACTGCGATTAATTACGACTTTGTTGACGTCTATCTTTTCGGTGTGTGGATCCGATTTTTTGCTGGAGAGGTGATTGAATTTGGAAATCAAATTGTCCCTACATTTGTTCGACATAGTGGCAGCCGAAGAGGTAGTCATATTGTCTACATGTTCCCAATCCGATGTAGACATTGTTGCTGTCAATTTTAAGTGTGATTTGTAGAGTGTCTTGTCTAACTGATCGAGTTCGGTGCGTGTAAGTCTGATTTTTTCCGAGATAAGAGCGAAGCTAGTTCTAGCTAGAATTCGTTTTGCATTGAGAGAAGTTGCAACAGCAGAGGTTAGTGTAAATGCGGTTGGTATTACCTTAGAGTCGCGGCATCTCTTCAGAAAGGTGAGAGACTCGATTAGTTGAGCCTTCTTATCCCGAAGTCTGTTGAATGATCTTAAGGATGTGTGGAATCCCTCCCCGTAGAGGCGGTTAAATTTCGATTTAAAGCTTTCGTGACTGCAATGATTCATCTTCTTTGGTTCTTTCGGTAAAGTCACGTAGAATGAGAATAAAATAATAAATTGATAAAATAAAATAACACAATAATATTCTCACGACGTTTCGGCCACAACACAAGCGGCCTTCATCAGGTGAAGGGAGCGAGACTGTCTGGTAGGACAGCGCTGGAGTGAGAGAGCCACGTTCAGATCACGGCTTTTAAGCTGTGTGAGAGGAACAAAGAGCCTTGACGAAGGAATTAGCATAAAATTTAGCATTAAAAAGGCTGAATGATTAGCTTGTGACTGGTCACAGAAATAGCTATGTTAAAAGTTAAAGCATACACCTCCGCAGAGGCACCCATTGTTAAAAGGAATTAGCATAGAATTTAGCATTGAAATAGCTAAATTAAGGCATTCGCTTGTAGCTGCTACAGAAATAGTTACGTTGAAGTCAGAGTATACACATTCACCGAGGCACTTAGTACAAATCAAAACAGGAGAATTTAGCATTGAAATAACTAGGCGAATTTAGCATTGAGCTATTCACAGTACTATATAGTGAACCAATAAAAACTAAAATATAAATTACCTTCATGTTATCAATAAACTCTATATTCTCCAATCAGCTAAGCTACCAACCATAAGTCGTTATATATCACAATGCTATATGGCGAAAAAATGGGTGGATTCTTACCCTCAAATTTCCGTACCACGGATAGCTACGGGCCCCGTTCAGACGGACGAGTTCGTCCATGGTCAGAACAGAGGAGGGGGAGAGAGACAGCTGCGAAGCCCTAGTATACTCCATGTTGTAAACCATACCATTAACCGTGGTGTGAGAGGTATTAAGAGGCAATGCTGGCGAAAGAGCTGCGGTCTGAAGGTCATCGTAAAATTACAATTAATTAAGAACAGAAATGATTTAACACATCTTTCCAGTGGTTACTAAGCCTGAATCCATCTTCTCGGTTGAAATTGTCTTTGTGCTTGTATATGTGAATGGCCTCATGAACGAATCTCTCATGGTAGCCAGTTGGTTTGCAAAGAACCTCCGTCTTGGAGAAGTCAATGTCATGTGAGCCCACTGAATTGTAACAGTGATCTGCCACGGCAGAGGAGTTCGTCTTACCGTGTTTCAAGTCTGCTTTATGTTCGCGGATGCGGTCCGAGATATGTCTTTTGGTTTCTCCAATGTAGCTACTACCACAGAGGCACTTTAGTTTGTAAACGCCCGGGTACTGTATGTCTGGAAGAGCATCTTTTACAGATGGAACTAAATCACGGATTTTGTGTACTGTGTTGAATCGGACCTGGATCTTGTGTTTATTCAGGATTTTGGAGATCTTTTTAGTGACCCCTGCAATGTAGGGTAAGGTGATGGTTTTGAGTGGCTCCACAAGAGGATCCTTCTTCATGACTGGAGTGATGGCTTTGCGGATTGTGTAGTCGGAGTAGCCATTAGCCCTGAGAGCCTGGTGTACGTGCTTGAGTTCACTGGTAATGTGTTCCTGGTCGGAAATGCATTGGGCTCTATGGTATAGAGTCTTGATGAGGCAGTTCTTCTGGGATGGATGGTGGTGGGAATCCGGTTTCAAGTAAGCATCTGTATGGGTAGCTTTCCTGTAGACAGAGTGGCTCATTGAACCATCATGTCTCCTTTTAATTAAGACATCCAGAAAGGGTAGTTTGCCATCTTTTTCAACCTCCATGGTAAATCTGATGGCTGGGTGTATTGAATTGATGTGGTCGCGGAATTGGTCTAGAGCAGGCTGGCCATGTGGCCAGATGACAAAGGTGTCATCAACGTACCTCTTCCATAAGGTCGGGCGTAGAGTGGCAGTCTGGATGGCGTCAGTTTCAAATTTTTCCATGAATACGTTGGCTACAACCGGAGATAGGGGGGAGCCCATTGGGGTGCCCTCAGTTTGTTTGTAGAAAGTTCCATTCCAGGTGAAGTATGTGTTGGTTAAGCAATGTCTCACCAGGGGGGGTACATCAGTATGCAGTCCTTGATGAACCAGGTCTTCAATGATAGCGATGGTGTCAGGTACCGGGACTTTGGTGAACAAGGACACCACATCAAAACTGACAAGCAGGTCGTTTGGGGACAGGGAAATGTCTTTGATTGTCGATACCATGTGAGTAGAATTTAGTACCGCAGAGGTGGTTTTTCCAGTGAAAGGTCGCAGTATATCAGCCAGAAAACGTGCCAGTTTGTAGGTGGGGGAGCTGATAGTAGAGACGATGGGACGAAGGGGTGTATCTTCTTTGTGTATCTTTGGAAGGCCATATAATCTTGGTGGTCTGGCAGCAGAGGGTTTCAACAAGAACTGTTTGTTCTCATCAATTAATGCTGTTGAATCAGAGATAATTTTGTTCGTTTTGGTGACCAGGCTGTTGGTGGGATCTCTTTTTATTTTTGTATAGCTGCCATCGTTGAGTAGTTCTTGAATTTTGTTGTTATATTCTGTTTTGTCCATGATGACAGTGGCATTGCCTTTGTCGGCTGAGAGAACGACAATATCATCCCTCTTTTTTAATTGAGATAATTCAAAACGTTCGTCTTTGCTGATGTTGCTAGGTGGCAACTTAGCGTTTTTGAGGGTTGCAGCGATTTCAGATCTTGCAACGTCTGCAGAGATGTGACTCAAGCCCTTGAGTGCAACGTCGACATGGGCAATTATATCATTAACCGGTAAGTGTCTCGGTGTGACAGCAAAGTTTAGACCTTTAGCTAAAACGGATTTCAGACCATCAGAAATGGAACTGTTACTGCGATTAATTACGACTTTGTTGACGTCTATCTTTTCGGTGTGTGGATCCGATTTTTTGCTGGAGAGGTGATTGAATTTGGAAATCAAATTGTCCCTACATTTGTTCGACATAGTGGCAGCCGAAGAGGTAGTCATATTGTCTACATGTTCCCAATCCGATGTAGACATTGTTGCTGTCAATTTTAAGTGTGATTTGTAGAGTGTCTTGTCTAACTGATCGAGTTCGGTGCGTGTAAGTCTGATTTTTTCCGAGATAAGAGCGAAGCTAGTTCTAGCTAGAATTCGTTTTGCATTGAGAGAAGTTGCAACAGCAGAGGTTAGTGTAAATGCGGTTGGTATTACCTTAGAGTCGCGGCATCTCTTCAGAAAGGTGAGAGACTCGATTAGTTGAGCCTTCTTATCCCGAAGTCTGTTGAATGATCTTAAGGATGTGTGGAATCCCTCCCCGTAGAGGCGGTTAAATTTCGATTTAAAGCTTTCGTGACTGCAATGATTCATCTTCTTTGGTTCTTTCGGTAAAGTCACGTAGAATGAGAATAAAATAATAAATTGATAAAATAAAATAACACAATAATATTCTCACGACGTTTCGGCCACAACACAAGCGGCCTTCATCAGGTGAAGGGAGCGAGACTGTCTGGTAGGACAGCGCTGGAGTGAGAGAGCCACGTTCAGATCACGGCTTTTAAGCTGTGTGAGAGGAACAATGAGCCTTGACGAAGGAATTAGCATAAAATTTAGCATTGAAAAGGCTGAATGATTAGCTTGTGACTGGTCACAGAAATAGCTATGTTAAAAGTTAAAGCATACACCTCCGCAGAGGCACCCATTGTTAAAAGGAATTAGCATAGAATTTAGCATTGAAATAGCTAAATTAAGGCATTCGCTTGTAGCTGCTACAGAAATAGTTACGTTGAAGTCAGAGTATACACATTCACCGAGGCACTTAGTACAAATCAAAACAGGAGAATTTAGCATTGAAATAACTAGGCGAATTTAGCATTGAGCTATTCACAGTACTATATAGTGAACCAATAAAAACTAAAATATAAATTACCTTCATGTTATCAATAAACTCTATATTCTCCAATCAGCTAAGCTACCAACCATAAGTCGTTATATATCACAATGCTATATGGCGAAAAAATGGGTGGATTCTTACCCTCAAATTTCCGTACCACGGATAGCTACGGGCCCCGTTCAGACGGACGAGTTCGTCCATGGTCAGAACAGAGGAGGGGGAGAGAGACAGCTGCGAAGCCCTAGTATACTCCATGTTGTAAACCATACCATTAACCGTGGTGTGAGAGGTATTAAGAGGCAATGCTGGCGAAAGAGCTGCGGTCTGAAGGTCATCGTAAAATTACAATTAATTAAGAACAGAAATGATTTAACACATCTTTCCAGTGGTTACTAAGCCTGAATCCATCTTCTCGGTTGAAATTGTCTTTGTGCTTGTATATGTGAATGGCCTCATGAACGAATCTCTCATGGTAGCCAGTTGGTTTGCAAAGAACCTCCGTCTTGGAGAAGTCAATGTCATGTGAGCCCACTGAATTGTAACAGTGATCTGCCACGGCAGAGGAGTTCGTCTTACCGTGTTTCAAGTCTGCTTTATGTTCGCGGATGCGGTCCGAGATATGTCTTTTGGTTTCTCCAATGTAGCTACTACCACAGAGGCACTTTAGTTTGTAAACGCCCGGGTACTGTATGTCTGGAAGAGCATCTTTTACAGATGGAACTAAATCACGGATTTTGTGTACTGTGTTGAATCGGACCTGGATCTTGTGTTTATTCAGGATTTTGGAGATCTTTTTAGTGACCCCTGCAATGTAGGTATGTATAGTTCTTTAGAAACTCCCTTTTTTATTTTCCACATAATGCACTAGCTTGATACGCGGTGGTTTGGGCTGTTGCAGTTCTTTCTTATTAAAATTGTATCTCCCTTTATTATTGCCAATCCTACATGATACACTAACATAATATGACTTTGAGACCCCCCACCTGCCTACACATTCCACAAGGAGTGAATAATCCCATATCTGCATTTGTCATAAACATGCTAAATTCCTCTGTTATGTAAACTTCTTCATCAAGACGCTCTCCTCCTCCCACCCAATTTAAAATACGCTGCCAAGCTTAGCAGTGTTCGTTAGGACGCTGTCTTTCCGACAGCTCTGTTTCTTCACCTGAGGACGGCTGCTTGCGTTGTGGCCTAAACGTGAGAATTTTATTATATTATGTTTGATGTTTATTATTTTATTATTTCCCTTATACATGACTTTACTGAAAGAACCAATAATATGGTGCATACCTACTTTTGGTGGGACCTGCTTTCCCTAGAGCAGTGCATACTGACTGTGGTAATACCTGCTATCACTACAGCATTGCATGCTGACAGGTGGTATCCTGCTATGACTACAGCATTGCATACTAACTGTGGTGGTATCCTGCTATGACTACAGCATTGCATGCTGACTGTGGTGGTATCCTGCTATGACTACAGCATTGCATGTTGAGTGGTGGTATCCTGCTATGACTATAGCATTGTATGCTGACTGTGGTGGTATCCTGCTATGACTACAGCATTGCATACTGACTGCGGTGGTATCCTGCTATGACTTCAGCATTGCATACTGACTGCGGTGGTATCCTGCTATGACTACAGCATTGCATACTGACTGCGGTGGTATCCTGCTATGACTAGAGCATTGCATGCTGACTGTGGTTGTATCCTGCTATGACTATAGCAGTGCATGCTCACTGTGGTGGTATCTTGCTATGACTACAGCATTGCATGATAACTGTGGTGGTATCCTGCTATGACTACAGCATTGCATGCTGACTGTGGTGGTATCCTGCTATGACTACAGCATTGCATACTGACTGCAGTGGTATCCTGCTATGACATCAGCATTGCATACTGACTGCGGTGGTATCCTGCTATGACTACAGCATTGCATGCTGACTGTGGTTGTATCCTGCTATGACTACAGCATTGCATGCTGACTGTGGTGGTATCCTGCTATGACTACAGCATTGCATGCTGACTGTGGTGGTATCCTGCTATGACTACAGCATTGCATGCTGACTGTGGTGGTATCCTGCTATGACTACAGCATTGCATACTGACTGCAGTGGTATCCTGCTATGACTTCAGCATTGCATACTGACTGCGGTGGTATCCTGCTATGACTAAAGCATTGCATGCTGACTGTGGTTGTATCCTGCTATGACTAGAGCATTGCATGCTGACTGTGGTGGTATCCTGCTATGACTACAGCATTGCATGCTGACTGTGGTGGTATCCTGCTATGACTACAGCATTGCAAGCTGACTGTGGTGGTATCCTGCTATGACTACAGCATTGCATACTGACTGCAGTGGTATCCTGCTATGACTTCAGCATTGCATTCTGACTGTGGTTGTATCCTGCTATGACTATAGCAGTGCATGCTGACTATGGTGATATCCTGCTATGACTACAGCATTGCATACTGACTGTGGTGGTATCCTGCTATGATTACAGCATTGCATCCTGACTGTGGTGGTATCCTGCTATGACTACAGCATTGCGATGCTAACTGTGGTGGTATCCTGCTATGACTACAGCATTGCATGCTGACTGTGGTGGTATCCTGCTATTACTACAGCATTGCATGCTGACTGTGGTCGTTTCCTGCTATGACTCAAGCATTGCATGCTGACTGTGGTGGTATCCTGCTATGACTACAGCATTGTATGCTGACTGTGGTGGTATCCTGCTATGACTACAGCATTACATGCTGACTGTGGTGGTATCCTGCTATGACTACAGCATTGCATGCTGACTGTGGTGGTATCCTGCTATGACTATAGCAGTGCATGCTCACTGTGGTGGTATCCTGCTATGACTACAGCATTGCATACTGACTGCAGTGGTATCCTGCTATGACTACAGCATTGCATACTGATGGTGTTGGTATCCTGCTATGACTAGAGCATTGCATACTGACTGCGGTGGTATCCTGCTATGACTACTGCATTGCATACTGACTGCGGTGGTATCCTGCTATGACTTCAGCATTGCATACTGATGGTGGTGGTATCCTGCTATGACTAGAGCATTGCATACTGACTGCGGTGGCATCCTGCAATGACTACAGCATTGCATACTGACTGCGGTGGTATCCTGCTATGACTACAGCATTGCATACTGACTGCAGTGGTATCCTGCTATGACTTCAGCATTGCATACTGACTGCGGTGGTATCCTGCTATGACTAAAGCATTGCATGCTGACTGTGGTTGTATCCTGCTATGACTAGAGCATTGCATGCTGACTGTGGTGGTATCCTGCTATGACTACAGCATTGCATGCTGACTGTGGTGGTATCCTGCTATGACTACAGCATTGCAAGCTGACTGTGGTGGTATCCTGCTATGACTACAGCATTGCATACTGACTGCAGTGGTATCCTGCTATGACTTCAGCATTGCATTCTGACTGTGGTTGTATCCTGCTATGACTATAGCAGTGCATGCTGACTATGGTGATATCCTGCTATGACTTCAGCATTGCATACTGACTGTGGTGGTATCCTGCTATGATTACAGCATTGCATCCTGACTGTAGTGGTATCCTGCTATGACTACAGCATTGCGATGCTAACTGTGGTGGTATCCTGCTATGACTACAGCATTGCATGCTGACTGTGGTGGTATCCTGCTATTACTACAGCATTGCATGCTGACTGTGGTCGTTTCCTGCTATGACTCAAGCATTGCATGCTGACTGTGGTGGTATCCTGCTATGACTACAGCATTGTATGCTGACTGTGGTGGTATCCTGCTATGACTACAGCATTACATGCTGACTGTGGTGGTATCCTGCTATGACTACAGCATTGCATGCTGACTGTGGTTGTATCCTGCTATGACTATAGCAGTGCATGCTCACTGTGGTGGTATCCTGCTATGACTACAGCATTGCATACTGACTGCAGTGGTATCCTGCTATGACTACAGCATTGCATACTGATGGTGGTGGTATCCTGCTATGACTAGAGCATTGCATACTGACTGCGGTGGTATCCTGCTATGACTACAGCATTGCATACTGACTGCGGTGGTATCCTGCTATGACTAGAGCATTGCATACTGACTGCGGTGGTATCCTGCTATGACTACAGCATTGCATACTGACTGCGGTGGTATCCTGCTATGACTTGAGCATTGTATACTGATGGTGGTGGTATCCTGCTATGACTAGAGCATTGCATACTGACTGCGGTGGTATCCTGCAATGACTACAGCATTGCATACTGACTGCGGTGGTATCCTGCTATGACTAGAGCATTGCATACTGACTGCGGTGGTATCCTGCTATGACTACAGCATTGCATACTGACTGCGGTGGTATCCTGCTATGACTACAGCATTGCATACTGACTGCGGTGGTATCCTGCTATAACTAGAGCATTGCATGCTGACTGTGGTTGTATCCTGCTATGACTATAGCAGTGCATGCTCACTGTGGTGGTATCTTGCTATGACTACAGCATTTCATGCTGACTGTGGTGGTATCCTGCTATGACTACAGCATTGCATGCTGACTGTGGTGGTATCCTGCTATGACTACAGCATTGCATACTGACTGCAGTGGTATCCTGCTATGACATCAGCATTGCATACTGACTGCGGTGGTATCCTGCTATGACTACAGCATTGCATGCTGACTGTGGTTGTATCCTGCTATGACTACAGCATTGCATGCTGACTGTGGTGGTATCCTGCTATGACTACAGCATTGCATACTGACTGTGGTGGTATCCTGCTATGACTACAGCATTGCATGCTGACTGTGGTGGTATCCTGCTATGACTACAGCATTGCATACTGACTGCAGTGGTATCCTGCTATGACTTCAGCATTGCATACTGACTGCGGTGGTATCCTGCTATGACTAAAGCATTGCATGCTGACTGTGGTTGTATCCTGCTATGACTAGAGCATTGCATGCTGACTGTGGTGGTATCCTGCTATGACTACAGCATTGCATGCTGACTGTGGTGGTATCCTTCTATGACTACAGCATTGCATGCTGACTGTGGTGGTATCCTGCTATGACTACAGCATTGCATACTGACTGCAGTGGTATCCTGCTATGACTTCAGCATTGCATTCTGACTGTGGTTGTATCCTGCTATGACTATAGCAGTGCATGCTGACTATGGTGATATCCTGCTATGACTACAGCATTGCATACTGACTGTGGTGGTATCCTGCTATGATTACAGCATTGCATCCTGACTGTGGTGGTATCCTGATATGACTATATGCTGATGTAGCCCAAGGGTCATAAAGAAGTGGGCGGGGCTAGTGATGTTAAAGTGAGAAATTTGCATGTTATTGTAAGATCGGAGGGCGACTTCCACGCCAAGGGTGCAGAGGTGGCTATTGTAATGTGAGAGATTAGCATGTCAATGTAAGATCGCAGAGCCGCCGCCACGACGAGGACGCGAGCGACGGTGTCTGTGTTAGTGTGAGACATTTAACGTGTTAAAGTAAAATCAGAGAGTCGAAAATAACAACTAACATCGGAAGGTAGGATGGAAACATCACGGCCAGTTATGACATGACCTGGTTAATAACGTCCTTCCAATGATTAGTCAGTCTGTACCCATTTTCTCGGTTGAAATTGTGTCTGTGTCTATATACAGTGATACCTCGGTATACGACCGCTTTGGAATACGTCGAAATTGGTATATATCGTGTTTTTACGAGAAAAAATGTCTTGGGATACGACGTCTTGCTTGGGATACGACGCGCTTGCTAGAACTTGTATGGGTCGGGATGAGTCACCGCGTACAGTACCCGCGTATGCCCCGTTCACGACTGAAACAAAGCGAGAGGGGCGGGATGGCGTGGGGGAGAGGGGAGAGAGGCGGGGGACGTGGGGGAGAGGAGCGGGGGGCATGGGGGAGATGGGCAGGGGGCGTGGCAGATAGGAGCAGGGGCGTGGGGGAGAGGAGCGGGGGGAGAGGGGCGGGGGCGGCGTTGGGGAGAGGGGCGGGGGGCGTGGGGGGCTGCCCCCATGGAGGGTGAAGCCCCGGGTCGAGGCGCGCGCGCGCGTGCGTGGTTGAGGCATGCCACGTGACCAGCGCAGCTGGCAGCAACGCGGTCACGTTGCTTCTGTATGCATTTTAGTAATTAGTGTCTAAATTACCTTCTGGAACGAATTAACGACGTATACCGAGGTACCACTTTACCTGGATGGCTTCATGAACGAATCGTTCACAATCTGGGTGATCTAGCAGCAGAGGGTTTTAAGGAAAACCGCTTGGTTGGTTCGATTAAAGATGTCGAATCAGTGATGATATTATTTTTTTTTTAACGAGGCAGTTGGTGGGATCTCTATTGATTTTTGTATAGCTACCATCATTAAGTAGGTCCTGAATTTTGTTCTTGTATGTGGTTTTGTCCATGATGTCTGTGGGATTGCCCTTGTCAGCTGAGAGAATGACGATGTGCTCTATCTTTTTGAATTGAGAAAGCTCAAAGTGCTCATCCTTACCGATGTTGCTAGTAGGTGACTTAGCGTTTTTAAGGATTGCAGCGATTTCCGATCTTGCCACGTCTGCAGTAATATGTCCCAAACCCTTAAGGTCTCCTTAGACCTGGGCAATTATATCATCAACTGGGATGTGTTTAGGGGTGACTGCAAAATTCAACCCTTTGGCTAGAACCGATTTTAGGCTGTCGGAAATTGGACTGTTACTCTGAATGATAACAATCGTGTCAACCTCGAACTTTGTTGTAGCTGATGTTTTCACGGAAAAATTTGTGACAGATGCCATACAGGCATGCACTGTATGTCCGTCCTTGTGGAAGAGGTACGCAGATGACATGTTCGTCATCTGGCCATGTGACCGACCAGCTCTGAACCAGTTCCTCAACCAATTCCATACACCCAGCCATCAAATTCACCATGGAGGTGGAAAAGGATGGCAAGTTACCATTCTTGGATGTTTTAATCGAAAAGAGACCAGATGGCTCAATGGGAGACTGTCTACAGGAAAGCCACCCATATGGATGCCTACCTAAAACCTGACTCCCACCACCATCCATCCCAGAAGAATTCCCTCATCAAAACTCTACACCATAGAGCTCGATGTATTTCCGACCATCATCTCCTAGCCAGTGAACTGGAACACGTACACCAAGCTCTCAAGATGAATGGATATTCAGACTACACAATGCTTAAAGCTATCACCCCAACCGCTGAGAAAGAACCATCTGAGGATCCAATCAATACCGTCACCTTGCCATACATAGCAGGGGTCACCAAAAATATTTCCAAAATCATTCATAATCTGCGAAGGATGTGATCTCTGACATGCAATACCCCGGCGTCTACAAACTAAGCTGTGTCTGTGGCAGTAGTTACATTGGGGAAACTAAGCGACATGTCTTGGACCGTGTTCGGGAACATAAGGCAGATCTGAAACATGGTAGGACCAATACCTCGGCTGTGGCTGATCACTGTTTAAATGCGATGAGCTCACACGAAATTGATTTATCCAAAACGAAAGTACTTTGCAAACCCACCGGCTATCACCAAAGATTCGTTCATGAAGCCATCCAGATATATAGACACAGACACAATTTCAACCGAGAATATGGGTACAAACTGAGCAATCATTTGAAGGACGTTATTAACCAGTTCAAGTCATAACTGGCTGTGATGTTTCCATCCTACCTTCCGATGTTAGTTGTTATTTTCGACTTTCTGATTTTACATTAATAGGTTAAATGTCTCACACTAACACAGCCACCATCGCTCACGTCCTCGACATCGCGGCGGCTTTGCAATCTTACATTAACATGCTAATCTCTCACATTACAATAGCCACCTCTGTGCCCTCGGCGTGGAAGTCGCCCTCCCATCTTACATTAACATGCAAATTTCTCATTTAACATCACTAGCCCCGCCCACTTTGTTTGTGACCCTTGGGCTACACCCATTTCAAACCTATAAAAAGTCTGCCTCAGCAGCTTTCCCCCTCCTTTTTCCTCCTGATGACGATTGCTTATGTTGCGATCGAAACGTCATAGTTTTTTGTTTTATAATTTTGTTCTGCGTGACTTTACCAAAAGATACTCTTTGGTTCTTTCGAAAAGGAACGTAGGTATAAAAATAAAAAAATAAAAATTATATATCACGACGTTTCGATTGCAACACAATCGGTCATTCTTAGACAGAAAAAAATAATCCAGCAATGGAACTGAAGAACCAGCGGGCCATACCTACGTAACTTTTACCGAAATAACCAAAAAGTATGGATTCCTGCAGTCACGAAAGCTTTAAGCCATGGTTTATGCTCCTTAATAAATGAAGACACCAAAACGTCTTGACCGCTTACGACGTATGGTGCCTCGTCAGCAGCATCGGGCTCCCTTGAATCAGTGTTGGTGAACTGCCGATATTACACAGACTCTCGTCTTGAAATGGGGGATGAGTTGAGAAAATCTAGAAATCCCCGTGGAGGACAAATAGAGTGGACTTTGAACGTTGGAATGTAAGCTCGTGGATTATTGCATTGCGCGGGTGCATGGGGATATTGCGGGGACAGTGGCTTCCACACAGAACTTCGATGTGGGGTCTATCTCCGTTAGATTATTGGGCAAGTTGTAACACAGGGGCGCGTTGAATATGGAAGACTACATACTCTAATCTCCGCTAACAGATTATATCCTCATGTTTGCGTCAGGATAAACAATTCATACATTACAGCCTACGGTGCTACACATTTCAGGTTGCGGTAGTGCTATGGTTAACGTGCTGTGATACAAACCCGGCAATCCAGGTTCGATTCCCGTTCACGGTCAACACCTGCGATGGTTATCTGAACCGGTCCCGGGCCTCCCCTTGGTCGACTTAGCCTTAAATGAGTACCTAGTGCGGTTTGTAGTAAGCTTCGCCACTGAGGAGACAAAGGCGGCTGGGAATGGTGCTGTTAAGGCTTCAGCGGGGATCTTTGTCTTTGTTTGCTACACAGCATAGGTCGGCCTCTGTAGAGGAGGCAGAGGAGCAGGCTCGTGAAGGACGCTACTGGGCAGTGCCAGGGTAGGTGCACTGTGAGTCTATTGGGCAGTTGGAGGCCGTCACCCTCTAACAACAGCAGAGGTTGGAGGAGCAACGCTCAGAACTAGCATCATCAGGCGGCAGCAAGCATTGTGTATAAATTCACCTGTTTTGGTCTTAAGGAAAATCGTGCAAAATAGAGAAAAGGTAAGAAAGTCACAAAACATAAATACATAACCAAACAAATTATGAAGTCCAAATTTGCAACACTGAATGCATTCTTGGGGCAAGGCAGCAAAACAAAAAACAATAGTCCCAGATTTCGATTTAAAGCTTTCATGACTGCAATGATTCATCTTCTTTGGTTCTTTCGGTAAAGTCACGTAGAATGAGAATAAAATAATAAATTGATAAAATAAAATGACGCAATAATATTCTCATCAGAAGGCCGATGTGTTGTGGCCGAAACGTCGTGAGAATATTATTGTGTTATTGTATTTTATCAATTTATTATTTTATTCTCATTCTACGTGACTTTACCGAAAGAACCAAAGAAGAATAGTCCCAGACTTCACCAAAACAACAACACACTGCACATGAACATTGAACTATCGATGCATGAGGGGCAAGGATCAAGGATACAAATCACATCTGCAATTTCTTTTGTGTCCAGCAACTCCGATTATAACGTTTGGCTCCGTACTATGCAAAATTAGTTAAATGTACAGCAGTTATAGTCTGCAACGTCAAAGGCTTGGTCACCTATTCATATTTTTGTTTGAGGAAGAGTTAAATGGAAATTTGATGCACGTCTTATGTTTCTTGGGTTAATGAATTAGCTAAGTGCAACACAGATTTGCCAATACGGGTTTTATGAATGACCAGGGCCCACTTTAGATGTCTTCTTGCATCAAGGCGATGTGAGACTGGATTGTAAGATGTTTAAGTCGAGGGAACACCTAGCCTGGCATGCAATCGGTGTGTTTGGTAGCTGCACGACTATCTGATGAGCTCTCGGGTTGGAAAACGCGTGGCGCATCGTGCCAATGCGCGACGTTTCGCCTGCCCAGTTCCTCAGGAAGCTCGCTCGCTCCAGGCACGTGGGGCGCAACATTCATGCGGTACAACAAATAAAAGATCCCCCGCGTAGGCTTAACAGACCGTTGGGGCAAGTGCTGTTACGGAGCACCGCCTATGAAGGCCAGCACGGCACGTGGGGTTGGGTGGCCAGCACCACCCCCGGCCGCCTTTGTCTCTCCCGAGTGGCGATGTTTACACATCGCACCAGGTACTCATTTGAGGCTGAGTCGACCTAGAAGAGGCCCAGGACCGGTTCACATAATCGAACTCGGGTCGCCAGGATCTTAGCGCAAAATACACTATTTTCAAATGAATATGAGTTTTAGTCCATGTTAATTTATGGCCATATGTATGCCTATATATATTGATAAATATTAATAATGTTGTTCATTTACAGAGATGCAGAGTTAAATTGAGACTATATGGATGAATAAAACAAGATACAGAGAAATTTGAATCAGACGCTATCCAGACTTCCACCCTCAGACCTTCCCTGTGAAAGAGATATGTGGATGACACTTTCGTCATTTGGCCACATGGCCTCCCAGCTCTGAACCTTTTCCTACACCACATCAGTTCCAGACATCCCGCCATCAAATTCACCATGGAACTGGAGAAAGATGGCAAGCTACCATTCTTAGATGTTCTGTTTGAGAGGAGACCTGATGGCTCATTGGGGCATTCTGTCTACAAGAAACCCACCCACACAGATTCCTACTTGAAACCTGATTCCCACCACCACCCAGCCCAAAATAATTCTCTCATCAAAACTTTATACCATAGGGCTCATTGCATTTCGGACCAACACCACCTGACCAGTGAATTAAAACATATACACCTGGCCCTCAAAAGGAATGGTTACTCTGACCGTACCATCCGCCAAGCTGTCTCTCCCTCCATACAGAAACAACCACTTGATACTCCGGTGAAAGCCATCACACTTCCATATATAGCAGGTGTTACTAAAAATATTTCCAAAATTCTAAACAAACACAAGATCCAGGTCCGGTTCAATACAGTACACAAAATTCGTGATCTGATCCCATCTGTGAAGGATGTCATTCCTGATTTACAGTACCCCGGGGTTTACAAATTGAGTTGTACCTGCGGTGATTGCTACATCGGTGAGACAAAGCGACATGTCTCTGACCGAATTCGCGAGCACAAATCATATTTGAAACACGGCAAAATAATTCTTCTGCCGTGGCTGATCACTGTTACAATGCTGTGGGGGATCACGATATAATTTTCTCCGATACCAAGGTTCTTTGCAAACCCACGGGCTTTTATCAGAGATTTGTTCATGAAGCAATTCAGATCTACAAACACAGACACAATTTCAACCGAGAGGATGGTTTCAAATTAAGCAACCATTGGAAAGATGTTCTAAATCGAACTAAACATTAAACTAATTTCAATGGTACAGTATAGTTTTCAAGTAGTGGTACCCCAAACTTTCGCAGCTCTTATAAAATCCCCCTTTTCACACCATCAATAGGTAAACTCCCCCCTCCCCCCTCCCCCCCCCCCGCGCCAAACTGCGAGTCCACCGGCACATACACCACCTCTTTCCTAAAATCCGCCAATCAAATGCTAACTTTTTATGCTAATTTCTTTGTCAGAACACCTTGTTTGCTCGCACACAGGTCCGATGTCTGAGCGTGGTTGTGTTTCGCTAAATTCTCCTGTTTGATGAGTACTAGGTGCCTCGGTGAACGTATATGCTCTAAATTTAACATAGCTATTTCTGCGAGCAGTTACAAGCTAATCACTCAGCTATTTCAATGCTAAATTCGATGCTAATCCCTTTGTCAAAGGGTACCTCTGCGGATGTGTATACTTTAACTTAGCTATTTCAATGAGCCATTTCAATGCTAAATTATATGGTAATTCCTTTGTCAAGGCACTTGTCCTTTTTCTTCTCACACAGCTTAAAGGTCGTGATCTAAGCGTGGCTTCTTCCACTCCAGCGCTAATTCCTTTGTCAAGGGGTACCTCTGCGGATGTGTATACTTTATCTTAGCTATTTCAATGAGCCATTTCAATGCTAAATTATATGCTAATTCCTTTGTCAAGGTGCGTGGTCTTTTTCTTCTTACAATGTAAAGTTACATTTTAATGTGCAACGTCTGGCACTTTCCTTGCTGTTGTTTAAACCGAGCTTGGAAATTTATATACTTTTGAAATATGAACTTGTATACTTTATCTATGTTATATATTCATTCTTGGTGCTTTGCTTACCTTTCCTCTACTTTGCACTCCTATTCGTGTTTTTGCATTGTTGTAACTTTTTGACTGGCCCCTTTGGGACACCTTTGAAAAAGAGCTTGAGAGCTCATCGGATTTCTCCAGGATAAATAAAGATTCTGATTCTGAACTAATTTCACCACAAAATGTATTTATATGAAAAAAATACCGTCGAGGCCGTGAAATCGTCGTGCCTCCTCGTAATGCGAGAAACTGAGATTTACCTGAGGGGGGCCACGGTGACAAGATGTTAACTCCCTCGATTGGTATACAGAAGACCGTGGGTTTGATCCCGACTGTGACGCCTGCTGCATATTTGGAGTTTGCATGTCTTTCTCCCTGTGGTCGAGTGGATTTTTCTCCGGGTCCTCCAATTTTTCCCTCCACATTTAGAATCAATATGCCTTTAGAGTATTTGGCTGCTATAAATTCGCACGTGATAAGTTACTTCGTTGTGCTATAATTTGTGGTCAGCTCATTTATAAAAAGAGCTGTACAGCTTAATGGGACTTACCAGGTAAAATAAAAAAATAGTGAGTCAGTTAGATTAGTCCCGACAATGCTCCTATCGGGTGCACAGGGCACAGCGAGGCAACCAGAACAGGTGATGAGTCATCACGCGAATCTGATTCTCGTCTACTCTTGCATATGGCAGCAATCGGCTCGGGAGCTCAGGAACTGGATGCCAATGTCAAGGTCTGCTAGCCACGAGAGGACTGCAGGAGAGAATTTGTGTAGTGTTATTCCTCCTCCATTGAAGGAGTGCAGACAACAGTGGTTTAATAACAGTCAGCACAAAGCATTACACTACTAATAATACTCATCTACAATTAGCTCGTAATCCACAGGAATTAGCAGTTAATCCACTTTAAATTTCCTCGTAATCAATATTTACTTATATCCAGGAAAGCCACATTGAGTGGAAAGACTCATTTTAAGGAGGGGCTTGCTGATGCTACATTGAGTTTTTATTTTAAGTTGTTCATAGCCAATAAATGATCAGCTGTGTTTATCATTATACGCAAGTGGGAGCAAACCCAATAACCTGGTGAAAACCCACGTGTTGCACGAGGCAACGTTCAATCCCGGTTCAGATTGAAACAGATGGCGATTAGTCCACTTGATGTATCGCCCTCTCCTGACGAGCCAGGATAAGGCACTTCCTCGAAGCCCACGGGAAGGGAGTTTCACGACATCATCTGTGGGTGATCCACCAACCCTCCCTGCTGCCTCTATAGTGCTGGATTACCGGGGACGTGCGAAGCCGCCACCACCCGGTTCTCTCTCATATGTACGATGTTACATATGGACACAGTCATCGTGGTAATGTTTATTGCAGGGCAGACCGGTATCCATCAACATCACGAACCCACTGCGTGAGGCTATTTCAGCAAGAAGACCGTCCCTCTGCAGAGCAAGGGTCGTGCTCATCAAGATGCTCCTCGTGACTCATCGCCTGCTGAGGAGTTCCCACTCTGTGACTGTGCGCCCGATAGCAGCATCGCCGCCGGGACTCCTTTGGGGTGATGTATCTAGCAATGTAAAAGGAAATGGTGTTTCCCTGCCTCAAGGCCATCTCTGTGAAACATAATAAACACAGAGTGGGAATTGTGACTCGGCTCAGGTGAAACATTCACAGATGGCATCTTTATTCAGAGCAGGTGAAATACAACGATCATAGGCGATGCTGACAAGGGCAGCCCTTTAAAAAGATAGATTTTAACAGCAAGACTTAAAAATATTGGGAAATATACAACATAATTAGGTGTTTGTTGATCTTCTTTGGCACCGTACGTAGCCAACCGTGCTAATCGGAGGTGCGGGGGAAGGACAACAAACTACCGAAAGAACCAAGAATATATTATATGCATTGTCTTTGAAACTGGTTGGTCCACACCAGAGACAGCTTTCTTTGGAGCCTAGTCTCAAACAGTGTTAATGCAGACAAGATTCCTTGTTAAAGGTTTCACTTTGGTGTTTTAACATCTTAACACCTATATTCTTTTTTATTTAAAGCTTTCGTGACTGCAGGGATTCATATTCTTGGTTCTTTCGGTAAAGTCACGTAGAAGGGAAACAATCAAATTATAAAAATATAAAACAATAAAATTCTCAAGACGTTTCGACTGTAACACAAGCAATTATCATCATGATGATTGTTTTATATTTTTATTCTTTTATTGTTTCCCTTCTACGTGACTTTACCGAAAGAACCAAGAATATTAATCCCTGCAGTCACGAAAGCTTTAAATCAAAATCTTAACACTTGTTTTTTTGCCAGATAAAGGGGAAAACCTATTCTCATATTTTGGTACTGGCAAAGGAAAAAAAGCCGTTCTAAAGAAATTCGATTTTAATCTAATTTATGATTTAAAAGTGCATAGCTTCAGTGGCTTCATAATATCGGAAGGAAAAACGTTTCAGACGGTGGCAGAAGCGCATGGGGATGGATATTTAAACATGCGTTTAGATTATTAAGATAATTTGGCTGCTATACATTTGGCTGCTTTTCATTTCCACATGATAAGCCAACTTCGTGAAGCTATAATTTGTGGCCAGGTTGCTTCTGAAAAAAGAAGCTAATACTTCAATGGGCTTTACCTGGTAAATTAAATATTGTTTATTTTCCTTTCAATTTTTTTGTAGTGATTTGTTTACCTTTCCTATACTTTGCACTCCTATCGTGTTTTGTATTGTTTGTTGATGTAACGCTTTGACCTACCCCTAATGGACATCTGTGAAAAAGAGCTTCATAGCTCATCGGATTCCTCCTGCAATATACATAAATATTCGGATTTTGATGTGATAGGCACTCGTGCAGAAATTGGTGAACGGCAGTGAATTGATGAGAAGTTAAAGGCAGATTGTGAGAGCATAACGCGAGAGACACACAATATGGCGGGAGACAGAGAGAGAGACACACGCAAGACAACGTTCTCCCATACAAGCTTCAACAGACTGTTGAAGGTTGTATGGGTGAAGGCTGGCACGAGCAACACCACATCCGGCCGCCTTTGTCTCACCAGTGCTGATGTTTTACACACCGCACCCGATACTCGTTTTAGTCCGAGTCGACATAGGGGAGGCCCAGTACGGGTTCAGATATTCGTCACCCGATATTGGAGGTGAGCGGAAATCGAACTCGTGTTCACTATTCCGCGGCTCCAAATGCATACAGACATGCGCACGCACATACCCCCAGTAGAATGTGAACTCAATTCGTCTCACGTGAACGTGAATGGATAAGGGGATGTTGACTTATAAACAACCTGGCTCGGTGAGAAGCCTTATCGAGGTGATTAGAGGAACGTGATTTGATTATCCCTGCAATTGCAAAGCTCACAAAGTGTATCGATTGGGATGAAGTCCGCGCACCTGCCTTGACATTCATCCCGCGATAGCGTTCAGCCACAGCAAGGGGCAATCCTTAATTGCCTCATCGTTGTTTAATTCCGCAATCGCGGTCGGGGGTATGTGGGGAGCGTGTTGGACTTTGACCATTCCTAACCACGTTGGTGAAGGACAACGGTGAGTATAGGTGAGAGGGCGAGTTGCACAGTCACCCAGGGCCCCCGTGGTCCATGTCCCTTCTCTAAGGTTTCTCGAAGGTTCTGCCACCACCTCCTCCTGATCCAAAAACAGTGTTCTTCACTCATTTTCAGAGGGAGGCTACTTCAGCCGATATGACATCAGTCTGAGAGCCGCCACACCGCCTCACCTGCAAGGGGTGTTTTCATATCCATGTGCTGTCAGGGGTCACACTGAAGGCCACCTGGGGCCGCCATTGGCCCGTGGGCCTTGAAATGAAGAACACTGCTCTTACCGATCCCAATCGTCCTACTGTGACCGCCTTAGTGGGGTGGCTGCCCATAGTAATTGGCACGTTTTGTTTAGGTGACAAACCTTGCTGATTAGCTGTGTCGGGTGGTGGTGGGTTAACGACACATTTATATTTACGCGAAATAATCCAAAAAAAACTTTACTATGCGGTACACAGTTGCTTCGCAGCTAAAAATGCCCCACGGTTCAGTGCGACTCGTATGGATAAATAAGAAAGCAACAAAAACAAATTAATCGGTTCCATATTTCCCCATCATCCCGTTCTCCCCGCGGGTCCCTCAGCCCTGCGGAGCGCTGACGGCCTGGCAAGTGGGATGACGAATCGCCTATGAATCACCACACACGCGGCAGGCTGTGGATTCGTCTCGCAGGTCACGAAGCTCAGCCACGCAAGCAAACGACAGCTGTCCGTGTTCAGACTCGTCTCTTAGTCCTCCTGCGCTCGGAGCACGAACAGTAATCTGCACGAGGTTCGTGGGTTAGATCCCGACTCCATCGAGCGGAGCGCCGGGCGGATGTAATGCGTTAAGTTGACAGTAGGGGGCACAGGTGGTACATCTGCCAGTCATCTAATTCAGTCAGCCCATGGCCCCTGGGTCTGTCCCGTGACCTTCAGTATATTTTGAGTTTATGTCTCACTCTCTCGCCCCGTGGTCGCGTGCATTTTTTTTCGGGTCCTCTGGTTTTTCCCTCCTCATTCAGAATCAACAATGTGCGTGTAGTGTCTGCCTGCAATACAATGTCCACACAATAAGCCACTTTGTGGAGCTATCATTTGTGGCCAAGTCTATTCTGAAAATAGATAATAAGTCAGTGGGCCTTACCTGGTAAATTAAATAGCTTTTTTTAGTTTTTCATTTATTGATACATTTATCTTGAGTGATTTGCTTACTCCTATCGTTTAAGTTTCTGACCCATCCCTACTGGACATCTCTGAAAAATATCTTCATAGCTTATCATATTTCTCCAGGATAACTAAAGATTCTGATTCTGATAATAAAACGCAAAGACTGAGGTTATAGATATACATACACGCACATCTAGGAAATAAGCATCTTGGCAAAATAATTACGTTGATAGGAGCACATTTAAAAGTTAGAGCGATTTTAAATGAGCCATGGTCAGTCTTCTCTATTCGTTATTTCCATCTTTTCGGTGTCGCTATCTATGCCAATTAATAATGATTATAATTATTACTATTATTAGACGTCTGCCGGACTTCCGTTTAAGCCGTTTAATTTCATTTGTTCGACAAATAATCCCGCATAGCCAGTTATGTTATCCAGCTAGTTTCTGTAGCAACGGCCTACATCAGCCACTAACAGTGGAGTAATTGTGGTTGGAGTGGAGAGGCGCCCAGCCAGCAGCCAGCCAGGAATCTCGAGGTACGGATCATCATTAATCGTGCTTTTGGAATGATTCACCTTCATCCAAGGTGTCATCACTTCGCCACTGCAGATGTTAGCCGTGTCTTGCTATCTAACTCGGCTCGGCGGGTTGTTATTTTAATGTGCCAGGCGCGGCACCACCACTCCAACATCCTTCTCCATTCTACCGCGGTCTACTGATTCTGAGACGCACATTTAGCTTGTGCATTTTAAAGCAAAAGTTATAATCCAGGAGACGTCCACATGTAAGAGCACGACCCGCAGCTTCGTGTAGAGTGAGCGAGGAGGCTCGTTAAGGATGCTACTGTGCAGTGCCAGGATACGTGCACCTAGAAGACGCTATTGGGAAGTTTGAGGCAATCGTCCTCCAACAACAGCGGAGGGCAGAGGAGCGACGCTCACAACAATGAGCGGATAACCGGGTCGAAAAAAATACAGGAAGTTGGCACAATAGGAGGCACAGGTGGTGCATCTGCCAGTCATCTCAGTCAACCCATGGCACCTGGGTCTGTCCTGTGACCTACTGTTAGAGGGTCTTCGACAATTCACGTGGCCTCAAAGTGCACATCGCCTGGCACAAGTGTCATGGTAACGTCACCACCACTTAGTGGCGAATGGCGACTTTTTGTTATTGTGAAGAGCAGCGCTCGGCGCTACGAACTTGGTGACCCGAGTTCGATTCCTGCTCACGGCCTCCCCTAACTTCGACTCAGCCTCACATTATTACCCGGTACGGTGTAATGTGTTAACATGGCCACTGTAGAGATAAAGGCGTCCGGGCGTGGTTCTGGCCACCCAACCCTCGTGTGCTGTGTCAGCCTTCATTGGTGCTCGCTTACAGCACTTTCCCCAACAGTCTGTTCAGGCTATACGGGCGATCTTTGTCTTGTGTGAGGCCAAATATGTATGTTTTTGGATTCGTCTTATAATTTGGAGAAGCATGCAATACGTTGAAAGGCGTTCGTCAAGGCTGGACCTATAACGACCTGGACCTCAGTGCAATAAAGGTCACAGAGACCGTGGCGCAGTGCACAAACCACTGCAAAGACAAAGACTCATGTATAGCCTCTATGAGGCTGTTGGGACAAGTGCTGTTAGCAAGAAGTACCGATAAAACCCGGTACCACCACACCCGGCCACCTTTGTCTCTCCAGTGCTGCTGCTTTATACACACATACACCGTACCATCCTACTCATTGGAAGCTGAACTCTGTTCCACCGTGCATTAACAACAGCTGCCATCCGCCATTAAGTGGTGGTGACGGCACCACGGCGCTTGTCACAGGCTAAGTGCACTTTGAGTCGACTTGCAGTGTGGGAGGCTTGCTACTGGTAGGAGTCCCAGGACAGGCCCAGGTGCTATGGGTTGACTGCTGTGCCAGCTGGGTGCAGGAGGAGTTCACGGGACAGACCCAGGAGCGGTGGGTTGACTGAGATCACTGGCAGAGGCAACGCCTGTGCTCCCCACTGTGTGCGTATGAATTCAAATATTGTACCGTACTTTCCTTCCTCCACGTTTATACAATGTTCACCTACCTCCACCAACCCGGTTTGGTCAGAGTGGTGAAGTATGGTCAATTAACCTCCTCTACAACACACTCGTTAACAACAATGCATTGAAAGGACATGTATATAATTGTCGACGTTTCGAGCAATGCTCCTACTTCATAGCAGGTAAACAGATATAGTGGGTACCGAGGGTCTGAGACCAGCGCTGGCTGACACCATGGGGGCCGCGTGACAATCACATAGCACAGTACAGCATTAGAACACGTAATTTGTCAATTGCATGAACGTGAAATATCGTAAAATCGAACTTTGTAAATAGAGAGATACTTGAACATGAAGCAGGCCACCTCCATAACCTTCTTCCATTCCTCTCTGAAGGCCTCACCTCTTTTTAATAGCCCATCCCCTTCCTCTTCCCTTTTTACCGTTCCATTTTGTTCCGTTCCTTCCCTATATCTCTTGCATGAAGCCACATGTCCTATGTTCGGGACACTCATTCCTCGGCCCTTGCACTGCCCTTGCCATATAAATCACTTTGTTTTTGTTACAGCTTTTAAATGTTGGAAAGCGTGCCTTGACCAAAGGTGCTCTATAAATATAGAAAAGGATAGGATCCCAGCTATGACCACATCCAGCACCTACATCACACAAATGTACTATCCCCATGTTAACAATAATTAGTAACTATATATGACCACAAACCTATTGAGCAGAAGTTATTTCTGGGCAGTATTCGGGTTACGAACCTAGTTCGTTCCTGAGACCTGTTCGAAATTCGAACGGTTCGTAAGCCGGCAGTTCAGTTTGCAATTGCAAGTTCGCATTTTAAATCAATATTTTTCTTATTTTATATATTTCATGGAAGCGGGCGTTCGTAAGTCGGACACTCGCAAGTCGAGGACTGTCTGTTTACTTTGGGTTAGATGGTTTGAGTATAAAGGCAATATTCAGATATACTCACCACCATCCGTCAGAGCAAATCAAATCAAGTGGTCACGTGGGAACCAATACCAATTAATTTGTTTTTTTACAATCCGTCTTTGAATCGTTGGTGACCGGGCTGAGGCCATCAGCTAACTATACCGGGAGAGCCCTGCCAGTCACAGGCAGGGTGCCACGGTGACTAGGAGATGTTAACTACCTCGCCTGCTATGCCTGTTGTATGCTATGCCTGTTTGGAGATTGCATGCCTCTTTCTCTTCGTGGTCGCTGGGATTGTTCTCCATATTTGGAATAAAAGTGCGTTAAGAGTATTTGACTGCTGCTACAAATGTACACGTGATTAATGATCCACTTCGTTGAGCTATTATTTGTGGCCATGTCGCTTATTTTAAAAAAAAAGCTGTATATATCTTAGTGGACTTTACCTGGTAAAATAAAAATAAAAGTTTAGTTTCAGTAGCCGGGGTTGAACCCAGCTTCTCAATGGTACCAGTCCAGCGCTGATCTTTGAGCAACCTGGCTACCTCTCTACTTGTCGACACGACGACTATGCGATGTGGCATTATTTCAAGCGGTTGGTGCATACGCATTTATTTATTTGGATGTGGCAATGCTAAAGTGAGTGGTGCAGTATTAATTAGCGCGCTAAACTGTGAACCCAGCGATATGTAGATTTGGAGGTTGGTTTACTCCAGATAAGAATGCAAATTACACCAACGACCGAGTTCAAACGGCTGGAAGTTGTGTGGGGCGCTGTTGCGCAATCTGTAGGTGGCAGGCTGTCTCAATCGCCTGGAGGGGTGATTCATTGCAGGGCTGCGCCACTATCTATATGCAAGCAGTCGAGAATACATGACTGATAACGGCTTGCAAAAGTTCAGTAAACTATATTTGTGCAAAGTAAAAAACAATAGGCAATAAAGTGCATATAATCAGTACGTGCCGTGTTACCACATTGTATGTTAATTTACTTAAATAGCATCGTGCAAATATGTTCTCCTACAAACGAACTCTATTCTCATTGCCATGGACTAAAACGTAATCTTGTCAAGTTTAACAAAAGCTATAAATCGCGACGTTATAAACTAAAAATAACCTTTGGGATTTATTGTCAAGCAGAGGAGTGTAACCTACATTAATCTGGGGGTGATGGGGGAGGAGTGCACGTTTTACCGCTCACCACCAACGCCTTCGTGCTGTTCCACGTTTCAGACACCATGGGACCAGCCCGACAACGCATCCACCAGAAAGACACAGAGCTTTACGTGTGCGTAACCACTATACGCGCCCAGCGAAGCGTGGACCTAAAAGGTTTGGATCGATCGTTAAGCGTTTGGTAAGTGACCTGTTGACCAAGACACTACCGTCCTCAGAAGGTGCAAGGGAATTCACAGTTTTATTTACCAGTTAAACTCAACTGTGCTCTTAGCTCTTGTTCATAGGCGAGCTGGTCACACGTAATGATAGCTGATGATCGCAGTAGCTGATATCACCACACGTGAGAATTTATAACAGCAGTCTAATCATCTGAACCAAGGAACCCGGATAAAAACCCAAGCTCCGACCACCACAGCGAGAGCACACGCCAACTCCAAAAGTATAACAGAGGCACCGCCAGGGTCCAGCATGACCTCCTGTGTACCGATCGAGGGAGATAACATCTTCTCAGCGGCAAATAGCAGCGAAACATTGCCTTAGCATTAAAATTATGGATTCACATCTCCAATACAATATTTTGGGGAAACTATCTGAACGTGGTGCTCTGGATGTATGACTGCTTCTTCTCTGTCTTGTTTTATTTATCCACACAGTCTCAATGTAACTCTACATCTCTGTAAATAAACCACATTATACATATCAATCTAGCGTCCACGCAACGATCCCCTCCCCCTAGCCCACACACCCCCTCTTCCCCCCCCCTTGCCCTGCCCCCCGTTCTTACCTAGAAACCTCTTACCATGGCATCTCTCTCCCACTTCAGTAGAAAAAACTTCTTGCTGTTGGGTTTCCCACCTGATGATGATTGCTTGTGTTGCAATATAAACGTCGTGATTTATTTAATTTTATACCTACGTGACTTTACCGAAAGAACCAAAGAGTATTATAAAATATCTATAAATATATGTTGGCATATATATCTGACCATCAGTGAACGTGAAATAAAACTCGTGTTCATAGCCCTGCACAAGTATTTGAGCCTTGGGACGCTAGTTTCACTTCCACTCATGGCCACCAACAATAGTGGTGATTATCTAAACCGGTTCTGGGCCTCCCCTAGGTCGACTCAGCCTCAAATGATAAAATGGTGCGGTAATGCAGTTTGACTTGGTGCTGGCCACCCACCTTGTGTGCTGTGCCTGCCGTTATTAGGTGCTCACTAACAGCTCCATAAGTCTATTAAAGCGATATGGGGAATCGTTTTCTGTGTTTGGTAGAGAAACCTTTCTCAAAACAAGATTTCCCATGTGGGTCGCTCGACCTCTAAATTAATCAGGCGTAATAATGTGATTTGATCAACTTCTATGGTTAACGGGACAGTCTATGTGTGGGTGATGTTTACATCCACGATAGCATGGTTGGCTAAGTGCAGTGCAAAATTAATTTAACATACAAACAACAACAGGACGTTTCCTTCATCTGACCACTGCTACATAGAAGCGACTTCTCTGTCCGTGGCCAGGAGCAGCTTCAAAGCCCCTACATTTACTTTAGCCGATGATATCACAAGTGATGTCCACCGTTGTTGTACAGCAGGACTTTTGAGTGCATTCCATTGTAATGAGAGGCTGCCCTGCTGCAATTAACTCGTCACCACACTTGCGATCTAGAGGTCGATCCTTAGGCCTGGCATTTGGAGCGACGCTGCAAGCTTCTTAAATCTCGCTGCCTCTGTCCACCCAGCTGCGTAAATGGATACAGCACAGTTGGTCGATCGGCAGGTCGCATGCGGTGGTGGGGTAAAGCGTGGGTAACTCCCACCTCTTCCAACAAGGGAAGCATCTTGCAGGGCTGCACCTTTACTGACCGCACCGTCATTGATAAACCACGACGTGCATGGGTCCACGTATGACATGCGAGTAGGGGATCCACGTGCAGCGTGCGAGGATGCGAGGAAGGGATTCACGGGCAGCGTGCGAGTAGGGGGTCCACGAGCAGCGTGCGAGGAGGGGGTCCACGAGCAGCGTGCGAGGAGGGGGTCCACGAGCAGCGTGCATGGAGGGGGGCCACTTGCGGCTTGTGAGGAGGGGGTCCAGGTGCGCCATGAGTGGAAGGGGTCCATGTGCTGTGTGCGGGGAGGGGACCCACGTGCGGCGTGTGAGGAGGGGGTCCAGGGATCTGTAAGACAATCTCTCTGAGACGGCGCTGCTGAGCGTCATCGTCGTCTCCATCGTTGACGAATGCTTTGTTGTCTCGACCAACAGCACCCCTCTTTGACTGCTGGCCCGACGACGACGACTCCACGTAGGAGAGCACGTGCAGCAGCGTGAACAACCTGAACGGGGGCAGAGGGGGGGGGGGGGCACGGAGGGGAAGGGGGAGGGGCACGGGGCGCCACGGTGGCAAAATGTCAGGAGTTAACGGACAGACCTAGGAGCCAATGGTTGACTGACTGAGATGACTGACAATGCACCAGCTGTGACCCCTACTGTGCCAAATTGTTGTGTTTAGCTGCCCGGTGCTCTGCTTATGGATGCGAGCATCGCTCCTCTGCCCTCCATTATTGCTGGTGGGCGACTGCCTCCAACTGCCAAGTAGCATCTCCTCAGGAGTGGCCAATCTTGAGACCGCTGGTACCAGTTATTGGCAAGTCCACTCATCTCTATATATCCTCTTGTACCATATCATTCCTTTTTTTCCCTAGCCCATGCCGTGCCCTTTAGTCTGATCTATCCTGCCAAATAATAGTTGCTTTGCCATGCAGTGGCTGGGCATGGGGGCTACATGACCCAGCCAACACAGCCACGCTTGTGAGAGGAGCTCACCAATGGGAGTGTGTCTAGATCTTTTAAGAATATGTGAGCTCCTGACACAATCCAGTCTGGTTAAACCCAGGATGCATTGTAGGCAGGGTGACCTGAATGTTTCTAACCGGTGCAGATGTTACTTTAGACACCTCAACATCCTTCTCGAAAGAATAAAGAAGGGAAGATATCAATGTGGTCAAATAAAATCCGGAGCTTCGCATGGAATGACAAACCAAGTAGTTTCCACCCAGTGTTACACAGCCGATGAAAAGATAATGCTGCCCGACTGTTTCGGAGTGAGACCTCGGCTGCGAAACCGGAGCTGGTCATAAGCACACTGCCCACACTCACATAAAGGCAAAGACATGGATCTCCTGGATAGCCTTAAGATACTGTTGGGGCAAGTGCTGTCAGCGAGTGGCACCTATGAAGGCCGGTACGGCACAAGGGGGGAAGTCCAGGACCATTTCAGATAATCGTTACTGTTGTTGGTCACTGAGTCGGCATGCACACACACCCCCTATGGCCACGCATGGGTCGACCCCCTCCCCTCCTCCTCAGCTGTGGTACAGCATGGCCAGGAACTGGACAATGAGCATGCTGGAGAAGGTGATGAGGAACATGAAGGCGAGGGGCAGCACGTCGATGACCGTCCCCTCGTTCTTCGTGCTCGGGATCTGGATGTAGAGGTCGGCTCCCACGAACTGCAGTGCCAGGGTCGCCACCAGCCACAGTGCATTGATCATGAAGTAGACGAAAGTGCCCTGCACGTTGGGACAGACAGACCAGGCCTGATTTACATTGCATTGGCCGAGTGGCGGGGGGGATGACCCCGGGCTGTTTATGGATCCCCTCTTTGTGCGTTCATTTTTCTCCCCCACTGTCCACTCTCGACGCCAAATGGTCACTTCTGTTGTTATTGTTTTATTGTTCATGTATTTTACAGGATTAGCGGATTATTGGAACAATTAACAATTAATTCGTTGGAATAATAAGGCATAGGTAATTCAATGCCGTTTAAATCTTCTTCTACCACATGCCAAGTACGGTAAGTACTCGCTTAACGCCTGCTGTTTGCACAACGCGTTGTCGCTGGAACGCAATTTTTCTGTTATCGAAGCATCTCCGGTACTCGCGATGACGCGTTGCCAGTACCTTGTTTCTTATCTCGAAGAGTTCCTGCTTCACGCGTTTCCTGTGATCGTCATCTTCCTCCAGAGGCTTGAGGTAGTCACTGATCATGCTCTTCCAAAACTCGTCTTCCTCCTATGCATTCCCATCCACGGGACAGAAGGTTCACTTTGTGCGATTGTCCAAATAACAACAACTTACTCCGATGAATAATATTAATATTGTAATAGTAATAGGTTTTACCCTTTTAACTGGCACAAAAACTGACACCTTTATTCAAGGCATCGTATTTGCAATAACCACAACACAAGCAATCAAAATGCAAACAAAAGAGACAACTCTGATAATAATATGCACTGTCCTTGAATTTGATTGGTCCACACCCGAGACGGCTTTTCTTAGAGCCTAGTCTCCACTGGTGTTAAATGCTCACCCCGAGCCCTCAATACTCTGATAGTGCGCTGTTTTTGAGTTGTACGCCTTTTGGCGTCTTCTGGTCCAACACCAGAGTGCTTGCCACAAATGAATCACAATAGCTTGCTAATCTCGTCTAGGAGCATTAACCATCACCCACACTTCGTTCATCCATTCATCAAACAAAGATGGTCACCGCATCGCGTGATTTCAGATGCTCGGTCTTGTTTAACTGACAAGCAATGACTTCGCATTTAATTTTCGATTTAAAGCTTTCGTGACTGCAGGGATTCATCTTCTTGGTTCTTTCGGTAAAGTCACGTAGAATGGAAATAAAATAATACAAATAAAACATAATAAAATAAAATTCTCACGACGTTTCGGCCACAACTCAAGTAGCCTTTTTCAGGTGAAGGAACAGAACTGTCGCGACGACAGCGCTTCAATGAACGCTGCAAAGATTCGCAGCGTCTTTTAAGCTAGGTGGGAGAAGTAAAGCGCCTTGACAAAGGTGTTTACATATCAAACAGGATAATTTAGCATTGAAATAGCGGTGTTAAAGTGTTGGATCAGCAGGATGTTAAAGTCAGAAATTAGCTTGTAACTGGGAGATTAGCATGATGTTAATGTGAGGGATTAGCATGTGACTGGTCACGGAAATAGCTATGTTAAAGTCGAAGTTTATATATCAACAGAGGCATTTAGTATATGGACGCTAAACGACTGAAACTACCCAACTATCATACAATACACCGATGTGAAAAAACTAAGTATAAACTACATCAATGTTATCAATAAACTCTATATACTCTCCAATCAGCTGAGCTACTAACAATAAGTCGTTATACATTACAATGCCATATGGCAAAAAAATGGGTGGCGGTTTTTTCTTTTCAACGTTAGCACCACGGAAAGCGACGAGCTTTGTTCAGACGGACGAGTCCATCTATGCTTGGAACGGAGGAGGGGAGAGAAACATCCACGATGCGCTGCTCTGTCCTGTGTTGCGTTACAACTATTTTATAAACTAGACTACTATACATTGCAATGTTATACCTTCCAATCTAAACTACATTGTATAATATCGTATACACAGCCCAATGTAAGCTCTAACATCAATTCCATACACCCAGCCATCAGATTTACCATGGAAGTCGATAAAGATGGCAAGCTACCCTATTTGGATGTCCTAATTAAAAGGAGACCTGATGGTTCAATGAGCCACTGTGTCTACAGGAAAGCTACGCATATGGATGTTTACTTAAAACCAGATTCCCACCACCATCCGTCCCAGAAGAACTCCCTCATCAAGACTCTATACCATAGAGCCCAATGCATTTCCGACCAGGAACACATTGCCAGTGAACTCTAGCACGTACACCAAGCTCTCAAGGCTAATGGTTACTCCGACTACACAATCCGCAAAACCATCACTCCAGCCATGAAGAAGGATTCTCTTGAGGAGCCATTCAAAACCATCACCTTACCCTACATTGCGGGGGTCACAAAAAAGATCTCCAAAATCCTGAATAAACACAAGATCCAGGTCCGATTCAACACAGTACATAAAATGCGTGATCTGGTTCCGTCTGTAAAAGATGTGGTTCCAGACATACAGTACCCGGGCGTCTACAAACTAAGTTGCCTCTGTGGTAGCAGCTACATTGGAGAAACCAAACGACATATCTCGGACCGCATCCGTGAACATAAAGCAGACTTGAAACACGGTAGGACGAACACCTCAGCCGTGGCAGATCACTGTTATAATTTAGTGGGCTCACATGACACGGAGGTTCTCTGCAAGCCATCCGGCTACCATGAGACATTCGTTCATGAGGCCATCCACATATACAAACACAGAGGCAATTTCAACCGAGAAGATGGATTCTGGCTTAGTAACCATTGGAAAGACGTTATAAACCATTTCGGTTCTTAATTGATTGTATTATACGGTGACTTTCAGACTGCAGTCCATTCCCTGACAATGTCTCTAAATACCGTTCACACAACGGTCAAAGGTATAGCATGTTGTATAATAAATAGTTTAACATTGTAATGTTTAGCATAATTCATAAGGCAATATATGGTATCGTAATTGTATAGTGAATATACAGTAGTGTGGTATACAGTAGGGTTGGTAGAATAATACATAGTGTAATATTACAAGTCTATTTTACAGTCTAAAGTATAGGGTAGTGTATAGTAACGCATTGTATAATTTAATGGTGGGTTTGTCTATGGCAGTGTATATTACGGTGTATAGTCGTGTAATGTAGAAAAAGTTTAGTTGGGGACATATCAATATAATGCATAATGTTAGAGCTTACATTGGGCTGTATACGATATTATACAATGTAGTTTAGATTGGAAGGTATAACATTGCAATGTATTGTAGTCTAGTTTATAACATAGTTGTAACGCAACACAGAACAGAGCAGCGCATCGTGGCTGTTTCTCCCCCCTCCTTCGTTCCGAGCATAGATGGACTCGTCCGTCTGAACAAAGCTCGTCGCTTTCCGTGGTGCTAACGTTGAAAAGAAAATACCACCACCCATTTTTTCGCCATATGGCATTGTAATGTATAACGACTTATTGTTAGTAGCTCAGCTGTTTGGAGAGTATATAGAGTTTATTGATAACATTGATGTAGTTTATATTTTAGTTTTTTATTAGTTTACTATATGGTATTCATTATATAGTGTAGTGTATACCCAGTTACTTTATGTTAATAGCTCAACTTATTGAAGAATATATTGAGTACATTTATTATATTGATGTAGTTTATACTTAGTTTTTTTCACATCGGTTTATTGTATGATAGTTGGATAGTTGCAGTCCTTTAGTGTCCATATACTAAATGGCCCTGTTGATATGTAAACTTTGATTTTAACATAGCTATTTCCGTGACCAGTCACATGCTAATCTCTCACAATAACATCATGCTAATCTCCCAGTTACATGCGAATTTCTGACTTTAACACCCTGCTGATCCAACACTTTAACACCGCTATTTCAATGCTCAATTATCCTGTTTGATATGTAAACTCCTTTGTCAAGGCGCTTTACTTCTCCCACCTAGCTTAAAAGACGTTGCGAATCTTAGCAGCGTTCATTGAAGCGCTGTCGTCCTGAGAGTTCTGTTCCTCCACCTGAAGAAGCCTACTTGTGTTGTGGCCAAAACGTCGTGAGAATTTTATTTTTATTATTTTATTTCCATTCTATGTGACTTTAACGAAAGAACCAAGAAGACTTTGTCTTTGTTTGATGAAAATATTACCTTTGGTATGGAGGGCGAGGTCTGTGTCTGATTGCTCTGGAGGTCGACTTTTGCTCTCTACTTCTTCTGGATGCTCTGTTTGAGTGCTCGCGATGTCTTCTAGTCTCGCCTCTGCTCCTTCTGAATGCTCCATCTGAGTGTTTGCGATGTCCTCTTCTCTCGACTCGATCTCTGCTCCTTCAGGATGCTCTGTCCCAGTGCTCGCAATGCCCTGTCGTTTCTCCTCGCTCTCTACTCCTACTGTATGATCTGTCTGAGTGCTCGCGATGTCCTCTGGTCTCGTCTCTGCTCCTTCTGGATACTCCATCTGACTGTTTGCGATGTTCTCTCCTCTCGACTCGATCGCTGCTCCTTCAGGATGCTCCGTCTGAGTGCTTGCGATGCCCTGTCGTCTCTCCTCACTCTCTACTCCTTCTGGATGATCTGTCTGAGTGCTCACGATGTCCTCTGGTCTCGTCTCTGCTCCTTCTGGGTGCTCCATATGAGTGTTCGCGATGTCCTCTCCTCTCACCTCGATCTCTGCTCCTTCTGGATGCTCCATCTGAGTGCTCGTAGTGTCCTGTTGTCTGGCCTCAATTGGACGCAGCTTCATCTCTCTGTCGAGTTCCACCGTGCACGACTCCACTCGGCTGGGAGGGATGATGATAAACTGTTAAACTAAACCATTATTTTTATTTTACCATGTAAGGCCCACTGAGCTAGGAAGCTTTTTTGTAGAATCGACCTGAATATCACAAATTATAACTCAATGAGCGGCTTATCACGTGGAAATTACAGCAGCCAAATACTCTAATCACATGATGATTCTAAATGAGGAGGGAAAAAATCAGGGAACCCGGAGTAAAATCCACACCAACATGGGGAGAGAAAAGAATAGACGCAGACTCCATATAGGCAACAGGCATCGTCAGGTTTGGGATCGAAGCCACTACCTCCTGCATACCAGGGGAGGTAGTTAACATCTAGCCACCACGGCGCCTAAGATACAAGCACAACTAGAATCACAGTTAATAAGTTGAGACAAGACTCAGTATTGACTTGAGTAAAATGTTACGTTGTAAATCCTCCTCCACCCGACACAGCCAATCAATAATCATAATCTGTATTTCTACTGCAGGAGGAGTCCGATGAGCTATGAACCTATTTTCACAGATGTCCAGTAGGTGTAGGGGATTATAAAGTTAGAACATAAAACGATAGCAGTGCTAAGTATAGGAAATATAATAAAATAAATAAAGTATATGAGTGCAACTTGCATGAGTACATCAGTTACTGCCAATTTTTCAATACTAAATGCATAACTTGGGGCAAGGCAGCAAAACAACAGTCCCAAACCACACCAAGATAACACAGTCCCTCAATAATATGGGACATAAACGTTGAACTATCGATACACGAGAGGTAAGGATCAAAGTTAAAAGCATGGCTACAGGCTCTCAGTGAGGTGGTGGCACCTTGAACTGTCATCCTCCTGACTCAGTGCCGAGTATTTCTTCGGATGGACGCTGATCCTCCACTGGAAGCAGTCCCACTCGAGTGGCAGTATATAGCATTTCGTTCCATTCAAACGATGCTTGCGTTCCTTCTTCTGCTGGGACAGGAGGATGGGCATTGTGCTGAAGGCAGGGTCCTTCAATGATATCAAACCAGTGGGAAGCGCACACAAGCTGGAAGGCAGTTTCAGCTGCTCAGTGAACTGGCGCCAATAACTGTCCAAGCTCTGCGGTCCTCCATGTATGAAGATTTTATTGGCCAACGGGAAACCAGAACACCATGGAATAGACCCACAAATGCGAGGGGGAAACATTGCGTTCTATTCAGATGGAACAAATAGTCCATAATTGTCATACTACACTCTCCTGGAAAGTCAGTGAATGACTCCTCCTCGATACCCACCGTGTTGGATTAATGGACACGAGTGGCACAGCCACCACCACCGTTCTTGTCAAGAAACATAAACGATAATTTTGCAAGCTCCGGTCATCCTCTCATCAGTGGATTTTGGCTAACCATTGAACAAAGACAGTGACCACATCGCGTGCTTTTGGGTGCGCTTGTGCGTCCATCTGGAACCCTCTTCCTTACAATATGAGAAAGCAATTGGAGCTATGCACTTTTAAATCATTACATTGAAAACTAATTTCTTAAAAACTGCTCTTTGTGTTTAGAAACTTTCCTTCCTTCGCACCTCCAATTAGCACAGTTGGCTACACATGGTGTGAAAGAAGTTCAACATACATACATCTGGACCAATCCTTGGCCTTCCCTCAAAAAGCCTCAAAAATAGCCAAATGTGATGTAGTAAACATGACAACAATGGAGACAAAGGCGGCCGGGCATGGTGCTGGCCACCTACCCTCTTATGTGCCATTCCGGACTTCACAGGTGCTACTCGCTAACAGCACTTGCCCCAACGGTCGGTTAAAAGCTATATGGGGATCGCTGCCTTCGTCTTGGCGGGGGTTGGGGGCATATGTTACACTTTTTTTGCAATGTACGTAGCCAATCATGCTAATCGGAGGTGCGGGACGGAGCAACAGAGGAGAATGGAGCGAAACTCCAAATAACGTTCGACACAAAAACAACAACGACAATAACGATAACACATAAAGTAACTCACCTCCTTAGGGGAGGGCTCAGTAGGCGCCTTGGTCTCACGCGTGCCCCATGATACGTTGTACATGTTGACCAATGAGTAGATGAGCAGCAGCAGGTATCCCGTGGGAATGCAGATGAGGTACAAGAATCCGTGCACGATGCAGAAGAACTCGCGCGGGTGCAGCGCCGCGGCGATGAGATGGATGCCCGCGAGAGTGATGAAGAAGATGCTGCTGGGTGTGAGGATACCGTTCTTGACAATGTCGCCGACCATAGCGAGCAGCGTGCCCGTCATGAGGAACATGTAGATCACGGTGAGCACCATGGCCACCTTAAAAAAATACCAGGTATAAAGCTCTTTTCAGAAGCCACCTGGCCACAAATGATAGATCAACGAAGTGGCTCATCACGTGGTAATGTATATCAGCAGCCAGATTAAATGCAGAGGGAAGATAGAGAGAACACGTGGACTCCAAATACATAACAGGCGTTAAGGTCGGGATAGGGATTGAACCCACGACCTCCTGTATACCATGCGAGGGAGTTTACATCTCGCCATCGCAGGAGGAGACCTTAGCCATCGGCATCACCATTGTCCTTTTTGTCCAACCACCACCACTTCTTGGGGAGTTACTTTGCATTTATTCCGCACTTTTCCACAAAGTCCTCAAGACCCTGCACTTTGCAAACAACAACACAATAATGATAGCTCATTGTTCTTCTGGGTTCTTTCGGTAAAGTCACGTAGAATGGAGATGAAATAATAAAAATAATAATAACAGAATAAAATTCTCACGACGTTTCGGCCACAACACAAGTAGCCTTCCTCAGGTGAAGAAACAGGACTGTCTGGAAGACAGCGCTTGAGTGAACCCTGCCAAGCATGGCAGCGTCTTTTAAGCTGTGTGGGAGGAACAGAGCACCTTGACAAAGCAGTTTACATAGAAATTAGCATGTAACTGGGGGGATGAGCATGATGTTGGTGTGAGGGATTAGCACCACGGAGAGAGACGAGCTTTATTAAGACGGACGAGTCCATCTATGTTCAGAACGGAGGAGGTGGAGAGGAGTTTAGATATCAACAGTAAATTAGCATGTAACTGGGGGATTGGCATGATGTTAGTATGAGGGATTAACACCACAGAGAGCGACGAGCTTTGTTCAGACGGACGAGTCCATCTGTGTTCGGAACGGAGGAGGGGTAGGAAGAGGAGGAACCCTCAAGACCTTGGGTTTTCGGATGCCTTTGTCCGAACGATCCGCCTACTCTACACCAAGGCGGAGTGCATGATCAAGATCAACGGCGCCCTCACTGCCCCGGTTAAATTCGAGCGAGGAGTGAGACAGGGATGCCCATTGTCGGGCCAACTTTATGCCCTGGCATTAGAGCCTTTCCTGAATCTCATAAGGCGGAGACTCAGCGGCCTGGTGCTGAGGGAACCAAGCATCAAGTTGGTCCTGACGGCATACGCCGACGACGTCCTCCTCATCCTGCGCTCCCTGGCTGATGTCGCCCTGCTGCATGAGTGCCAGGAGGTCTTTTCGAAAGCCTCGTCATCAAAAATGAACTGGCAAAAGTGCAGCGGCCTGCTGGTTGGAGCGTGGGACATGACTGAGTGTCCCGAGAAGGCAAAAGCCATCAATTGGAGCACAACATCGCTGCACCACCTGGGGGGGTTCCTCGGACCAGAGGAGGAACCACCGCAGAGGAACTGGGTCGAGCTGGAGGAGAAGGTGAAGGAGCGGCTGGCCACCTGGAGTCGCCTGTGCAAGTTCCTCACCTTCAGGACAAAGACGTTGGTGGAGAACCAGCTGGTGACGTCCATACTGTGGCACCGACTCTTCTCCCTGCACCCCCCCATGAGCCTTGTCAACGCACTTCAGAAGCAAGTCCTCGACTTCTTCTGGTCAGGTGGAGGACATCGGGTCGCGGCTGGGGTCCTGGCCCTGCCACTGGACGAGGGCGGTCACGGGCTGGTGTGCGTGCGGAGTCAGCTGGCCACCTTCCGACTGCAGGCAGCGCAAAAGTTCCTGCACGCCGCCCCTGCACCGGCCTGGAGCGTCACGGCCTCCTTACTCCTGAAACAGCTGGGGGGTCTGCAGTGCTCCAAGCAACTATTCTACATGGACCTGCAGGGCCTCCCACTGGGACAGCTGCCACCCTTCTACAGAAGCGTCCTGCAGACATGGAGCTCCCTCGCCGTCAGGAGGCTGAACCAACCGTGATCGGCTGAGGATCTGGTCTTCGAACCGATCCTCAGGAACCCACAGACAAAGCTGCCATCCACCACCACCACCCCTGGCATGGAGAGGCGCCTCGCCAACGCGCGGCTCACCAGGATGGGAGATCTGGTGGAGCCTGAAACACGGGGCCGGTGGATCGGACCAGCAGACGTGGCCACAAAGACAGGGCTGCAGTCGCTCCGGGTGGCTGCCCGGATCCTGGCCGAAGCCAAGGGGGCCTTCTCAGTGGCAGCGGGGAGAACGCCCCCCATCGGCGTTGGGGATGACGAGGCCCCTCTCGATCCCCTTCCACCGGAGCTCTCAGTCGTGCCACTGCATCGCCAATGCCGACAAACGAAGGCGGATCACAACCTGTGCCGGCTAGAAGACCTACCGGAGGTGGCCTTCGCAAATGTAAAGAGGAAGGTTCTCTACTCCTACATGGTCCGGTTCCACCAACAGGACACCCTGAGGAGCCACAAGGACCATGCCTGGAGGAAAGCCCTGCCCTGCGTCTCTCCGGAGAGGCCTCGCTGGAGGCAACTCTACTGCAGACCGACGTACAACCGCATCGGCGACCTCAGCTGGAGCATCGCCCACGGCACCGTCACCACCAACGTCTCCCTGGCGCGCTTCACCGACACGTCCCCGGAGTGCCGGTTCTGCGGTAAAGTGGAGACGGTGGCGCACCAATATGTGGAGTGCAAGAGCCTGGACTCGCTGTTCAAGGTCCTGAGAAACATCCTCCTAAGGTTCAGCCTCCACTTCTCCCCGACGGTCCTCTTCTTTGGATACCCGAAGGGCAACAGACCCCAACATCTTCAGGGGCTGGTCAACGTGCTCTTCGGCTACGCCAAGCTCGCCATATACAGGGCAAGGAAGGTGGCCCTGGAGGGGCAACGTCCAGCCAGCAGCCTGGGCATCTTCCACGCTCTGGTCGGATCAGGGTGTGGCTGGAGTTCCACTACACGCGGCTGACCCACGCCGTGCCGGCCTTCAAGGAGCAGTGGGCGCTGGAGGAGGCCGTGTGCTCGGTGGCAGATGACGGAGAGCTCTGCATGCAGATCTAAGCTACCCGTCGTAGGCCGTTTGACTGTGGGAAGGGCAGCGTGCCGATGCAGCACTTGTCGTAGTTATAAAGAAAAAAGAGAGAGCGAGAGAGAGGCAAATGGAGTAGGAAGAGAGGGGGTAGAGAGAGAGGAGAGGCAGAGAGGGGGGTAGAGAGAGAGGGGGGCAGAGAGGGGGGTAAAGAGAGAGGGAAGGGGA